>NC_041393.1:257323929-257333688 GCF_002162155.2 Triticum dicoccoides
GGGGATGACGTCGAAGACGTAAAGTGGAAATACGCCTCCACTCGTACAGCTTCGGGCGCGAGTGGTGAGGCTGACACTGGGCCCCACCAGTCTGGAGAGAGAGGGGGGATTGAGATCAGAGGAGGGGCGGCACTTCACCGGAGCTTACGCTAGCGACGAGGGGGTTTGGGGCTAGGCTAGAGGGATAGATTGGAAGCCAGGCTCGCGGCGCACCTGCCTGTACCCGTGGATGGAGCTTGGTCACAGTCAAGCTGGCAAGCTTCGGTGGCGGATGGGGTTCGCCGGAGAGGAAGAAGACGGCGACGAGAGGCAGCTCTGAGGGCTTGGCGGGGTCCAGGCAGCTCCAGCAGACCACCAAGGCCCTGCCAAAGCAGCTGCTTGAGCTCGAGAGGCCCTGGAGAGCGGCGGCTGGACTGCGGGGATCACAGGAGTCCTCGGGTCGGGGTGACGGCCAAAGGCCTGCCCGACCAAACTGCGGTCATTCTACGTGTTCATGGTGGTTGTGTGGAGTTGTGCGTGGCCAGGATTCGAGTCGGGGGGGCTTTATGTAGCCGGAGCAGGAGGGGGGGACGTGTCACCTCTGGAGCACTCTGGACATGCGGCAAACATCGACGAGAGGCTCCAACGCGAGGGGACAGGGTGCAGCGTCAACGCCGGCGCTTGCCCACCCTCACGGACAAGCACACGAGACGGTTTGGGGATGGGGACAAGCACACGCACGCACTATGCTGTTTTGGCTGCAACTGGACTGGCTTGCTGCGACGGCTCCGGCGTCGGCGAGCGCGAGGGAGGGGTCAAGGGTGATGGGTCAATGGTTGTGGCGCGGTGCGGCAGTCGGTGGTGAGCGCTGAGATGTGCACGCGCGAAACAGAGCGCAAGGCGCCAGCCAGAGCGCGTCGAGACGCATGCCAAGCACCATGTCCACGCGTGGTCACTAGGCTGGCATGGTTAAAACGATGCCCAGGAGCAGCCAAACCTTGTCTACGCTCTCGACCGTGCAGTTTTTAGTCTAGGGGAGGTGATGGATCATTCCCAGGCCGACCAGACGCGACTCTACCAAGCTGGCAAGTTTCTGGTCAGAAACTTGGTCGCCAAGTTTGGCCACCTTCTAGAAGGCCATTAGGGCTAATCTCCTGGGGTTTAGGGTTTCTTAGGAGGGTTTTTAAGCTCAAGAAAGATCAAGGCTAAAAGCTTAGGAAAAAATGCACTTGCTGTACAAAGTGCATTTCTGGCCCAGAAGAGAAAAGATTTTCTTCAACAAAAATATTACAAAAAGTGATGCAATATTTTTTGCATGGGAAAATGTGCCATGGTCCTAAGAATATTTGGGAATTATCTCAGATTTTTCTAAGCAAGAAGAACTGAGGTTGCTTTGGAGCACAAAGTTCTGAAATGAACTTAAGAGAGAAAAATGAATATTTTCCTTTTAGGAAAAATATTCATTTTATTATTTTGGGGATTTGTGGGAGGAATAAGGTCACTTGGGTGAAAGCCAAGGGTATGCCCAAGTGACAAGTCCATTTGAATTGATCCAAAACTCCAAGTCAAATCAAGGCAAAACCACGATGAAAACGAAGTCCGGAAAGAGAGAGAAGGCAAGTCCGGTAAAAAGAGAGAAGGCAAAAATCCAGGCTGTCACAAACCTCCCCCACTTAGGATGAATCTCGTCCTCGAGATTCGGTTGCTTGGGAAAACCATTCTGGGTATGCAGTCCTTAAAAATTCCTCTCTTTCCCAGGTTGCTTCTTCTTCGGTGTGATGCTCCCACTGAACCTTGTAAAATCTTAGCTCTTTGCTGCGAGTGACCCTTTCTGTCTGATCCAATATTCTGATTGGCTTTTCCTCATAAGTCAAATCCTTAGCCAATTCTATCTCTGACATACCAGTCCTTTTCTCCGGTGGCGAGATGCATCTTCTTAGCTGTGAGATGTGAAACACATTGTGTACTTCTGCCAATTCTGGTGGCAACTCCAACTGGTAGGCAACTGTTCCGACTCTGGCCATGATGGGGAATGGACCGATGTATCTGGGTGCCAACTTTCCTCGTGTCTGAAACCACTTGACTCCTTTCACAGGGGTGACTCGGAGATATACGTGTTCTCCGGGTTCGAAGATGATCTGACGGTGTTTGGCATCATAATAGCTCTTTTGTCGGGATTTGGCCAGTTGCAGTCTGTCTCGGATTTCCTTGACTTGTTTCTCGGCTTTGAGCATAAAATCAGTCCCGAAAATATGGCTATCTCCGGTTTGAGACCAATTTAATGGGGTGCGGCATTTCCGGCCATACAGGGCTTCATAGGGTGACATCTTTAAGCTGTCCTAGAAACTGTTGTTGTAGGAAAACTCGGCATAGGGCAGACACTCTTCCCACTTGGTTCCTTGGGCCAATGTACATGCCCGGAGCATATCTTCGAGTATTTGATTTACTCGCTCAGTCTGTCCATCTGTCTGAGGATGATAAGCCGTGCTGTACTTCAGAGCGGTCCCCAAGGCTTGATGAAGTCGGGACCAAAATGTGGATGTGAATAGCAATCCCTTGTTGGAGGTTATAGTCTTGGGTACTCCATGTAGACTGACGATTCTTGATACATACAGCTGTGCAAGTTGATTTGCACGGTATGTGGTCCGGATAGGTAGGAAGTGTGCCACCTTGGTTAGAGTGTCCACTATAACCCATATTGCGTCGTTTCCTTGATGAGACTTGGTAATCCGGTGATGAAATCCATGCAAATATTGTCCCATTTCCATTGGGATACCGGCAGAGGCTGGAGGAGTCCGGCGGGTTTTTGGTGTTCCGCCTTTACCTTATTGCAGATATCGCAGTAGGCCACAAAATACGCGATGTCTTTCTTCATTCCATCCCACCAAAATATCTGACGAAGATCCTCATACATCTTGGTACCACCGGGATGAATTGAGGATGGTGATTCATGTGCTTCCGCCAATATTTTCTTCTTTAGACTCTCTTGGTTGGGCACACAAAGTCTTCCTCGGAACCTTAGCGAACCTTGCTGATCCATAGTCAAATCAGGTGCTTGCCCTTGGTGCAGCTTCTGAACATATACCCGTAACACCTTATCATCCACTTGAGCTCTGCGGATTTTTCTTTGAGAGTAGGAGCAACTTCCAATATACTGGTAAGACAGGCATCGGTGATTACCAGATTCAGCTGCATGATTTCTTCATAGAGCTCTGGAGGCAAGGAATCCATTAGGGCATTGAGGTTGGCTTGTATGCAGCTGAGGGCGTCAGCCACCACATTAGCTTTGCCCGGGTGATATTTTATTCTGAGGTCATAGTCCTTAACCAACTCGAGCCATCTTTGCTACCGAAGGTTCAAGTAGGGCTGAGTGAATATCTGGTACTTCTTTCCAATCAGATAATGTCTCCAGATTTTTAAAGCGTGCACCACTATGGCCAATTCCAAATCATCAGTAGGATAATTTCCCTCATGTTGTCACAGTTGGCGAGATGCATATGCCACCACTTTGCCATCTTGCATGAGTACACACCCCAGTCCTTTTCTGGAGGTGTCGCAGTAAACATCAAAACTGCGGTAGATATCTGGAAGAGTTAATATGGGTGCCGATGTCAGTCTGGTTTTTAACTCATTGAAGCTCCGTTCGCAGTCTTCAGTCCATACGAACTTCTTGTCCTTCTTGAGGAGTTCAGTCATTGGCTTGGCGATCTTAGAAAATCCTTTGATAAAACAGCAATAATATCCGGCCAGTCCAAGGAAACTCCGGATTTCTGAGACGGTGGTGGGTGAGGACCAATCAAGTACATCTTTTACCTTGCTTGGTTCCACCGAGATTCCTTCTGCCGAGAGGATATGTCCACGGAATCCCACTTGCTGGAGCCAAAACTCACATTTGCTGAATTTGGCATATAATTGACGATTGTGAAGCCGTTGCAAAACTGTGCGAAGATGCTCCTTATGTTCGTCCTTGCTTTTGGAATAGATGAGGATGTCATCAATGAACACCACCACAAATTTGTCCAAGAAGTCCATAAACACCTTGTTCATCATATGCATAAAGAATGCAGGAGCGTTGGTGAGGCGAAGGACATAACAATGTATTCATAAAGACCGTATCGAGTGGTGAACGCGGTCTTAGGAATATCTTCCTTCTTAACCTTGAGTTGATGGTATCCCGTCCTCAAATAAATCTTTGAGAATACTTTGGCCCCACTGAGTTGACCAAACAGATCGTCAATCCTCGGCAGTGGATACTTGCTTTTAATGGTGACGTCATTCAGCTGTCGGTAGTCTACACACATTCGTAGACTGCCATCCTTTTTGTCCACGAAGATTGCTGGTGATCCCCATGGTGAAGAGCTGGGACGAATGTATCCTTTTTGCAGCATCTCATCCACTTGCTTCTTCAATTCCACCAATCTAAGGAGGGCATCCAATAATATTTCTGATGTATCGGGGTGGTTCCGGGAACCATGTCAATAGCAAACTCCAATTCTTGGTCTGGTGGCATGCCGGGTAATTCTTCAGGAAATACATCTGGATACTTGCTGACGACTGGAATTAATTCTACCTCTTCTGCCACGGCTGCGAAAACCATATCCTTCGTGCGGATGTGATTGCGGGCATAAAAACTTGTGGCACGACCTTCCATATTTTTTAGGGTAACTTCTCTGGTCGCACTACTGATGCAGACTTGGTATTGGGTTAACCAATTCATGCCCAGAATGACATCCAATTTGTTGGAATTGATGAGTATCAACGATGTTGGAAACTTGACGCCCTTGATGTCAATCTCCAAATTTCGGCAGACGAGATCGCTTCTGAGTATGGATCCCGGGGATTGTACCAGCATGTGCTTTCCCAAAATCGAGCAGGGAAAATAGTTTTGGGAAGCAAAACTCCGCAAAATAAAAGAGTGGGAAGCCCCAGAGTCAAATAAAATTACGACGGGTATGTTATTAACAGGAAACATACCAAAGACGACATCCGGGTCCTCTTGGGCTTCGTCTGCAGAAATATGATGAACTTGCCCTTGAATTATATCGGGGGCGGAATACTGCTCCATGTAGTTAACTTGCGGCTGAAATGGAGCGACATGCTCGGTGTTCTTGGGACACTGCCGGGCGTAGTGTCCGGTTTGACCACAGCTGAAGCACAAATTGTTGCGCTGACAATCGTCGCGCACCGGGCTGGTCACGACATTCTTGACTTGTAGTAGTCTTGTTGATGTTCTGCTGCCAATTGGGTTTGTACTCCACCTGAGTCTAGTTGCCATGTACGAGCCTTTTGCACTGGCTGCATATCCTTCTTGGGCTTGAATGTGCGCTTGTGGTCATTAGCAACTCGCTTGTTGTTGTGCAGGAGCTTGTGTTCCCTCTCGGTTATTAGGGCCTTGTTCACCAGAGTCAGGAAGTCCGAGAAATCAAACATACTGAGAGTGCACCGGAGATGTTGATGTAGGCCTCCAAGAAATCGGTCAATCTTCCGCTCTTCGGTGGCCACATCATGGAGAGAGTAGCGGGCCAGGTGGTTGAATTTATTCAGATACTTGGTGACGGTCATGCTACCTTGAGTGAGGGCAAGAAATTCGCATTGCTTGATCTTCACGACTCTGGTGGGAATATGATATTTGCGGAATAGATCCTTGAATTTTGTCCAAGTAATTTCCTCGTCGGCAGGCCATATTGCTTTGTCATTATCCCACCATATAGCGGCAGCTCCTTCGAGATAATGCGTTGCGAAGGGAACCTTGTCTTCATCGTCTGTGTGAGCAATTTCCTGTTTTCTTTCAATAGTCCTTAGCCAGTCGTCGGCGTCCAAATGATCAGTAGCATGGCTGAAACTGGGAGGCTTGGTTCGCTGAAAATCCGATAGCTTGGAATGATGGCCATTCTGGTTTCCATTCTGCCCAACCATAACTTGTACACTTTTCAGTATTTCCAGCAGATCGTTGCTCCTTCTTTCTTCAAACATTCGCAGGATTTGCTCGGTGGAAGGCGGTTGTGGCGGTGGAGGCGGAGGTGGCTGGTATGGTTCAGGGGAATGTCCTACCTGTCTTGCGGAACGACGGACAGGGACATCCTCACCAGCTTGACTGCTGCTGCCTCCATGCGACATCCTATTTTTCGTTTTCCCAATACATAGCAACCATAATGAGAAAGTTCCAAAATGGGGGAAAACCAATGACAAATCCCGAAAGAAAGCAGCGAATAAAACCACGTCGAAAAGAAATCCAACATAATTATACATAGTCCCAACATGAAAATAAACATTACAATGGGTCTACTACCCTCGTACATGAAACTACGCATCATGAAAAATGCGATTACAGCCATACATCATGCTCATGACTACCATGATACTCTACCGATCTACTGCTCGGATGGTGCTGCTGCAGGCTCGTCTCCTGAGCCGGACCCAGGTCCTGAACTAATAGTAGAGACTTCCGGGGGAAGAGAGGTGCGCTGGCACTGCCTTGAGGGCTCTCCCTCAGGGGCGGGCGGGGGATGGGATCTAAGCATAGGAGTGGCAGGAGTAGCGACAAGAGAAGACCATGCAGCAGGAACGCTGCAAGGGTTCACCGTCAAAGGGTTAACGGTACCTTGTGAGGTCATCGTAGGAACGGAGGTGGGAGGAGCAGAAGTGTAGATGACAACGGGAAGAGGGTTCCCCATACGAGCAGCAACGAGAGTGGCGCGAGCGCGTGAGAGCTCCCGAGCTAACTCGTAGTTAAGGAGATAGCTAGCGGTGATGTAGCGTGCAAGGTGGCTAGTGGGACGATCGCACGCCGGATTAATCAAACGAAAGCAGATACGCCCATTCTCGTGCAGAGATGGGTAAAAGAAAAGTCCAGGGTGGGTGTGCATGCGAACCTCATTGTAGCGCAAGTCTACAAGAGCCACGATAGCAGCAAACTGAACCGCCTGAGATGGCATAGAAGCAAGACCACCCTTAAACAAACGAGTGTAAACGTCGGATGGGGAACTGTGGTGTAGAGTGACCTCAGCATAATACTCATACAATGCACCGGCCAGATGCTCACAATACACCCGATACTCTGGATCAGCACCCTCTGGATAGAGTCATCGCCACACATTCTGAAGCAGGTGCGGTGATGTACACGGAGCTGGCGCAGGATGGTACAAGATCGGTACTGGTGCCATTTACACTCACAAACCATACGGTTAGTAATAACAACAATAAGTCATGCATGCAATGCAACAACCAATTCCTATGTCTACCGACACTGAAACGAAACTATCTACCGTTTTACTAACGCTCTACCGATCTAGCGTGTCCTACAATCAGCACGACTTTGATACCAAGCGTTGTGGCACCCGGCTCAGAGCAACCGGTTTACCCTGCATTGCCAGCCCAGAGATCGAGTCTTCTGGCAATACACAACAACATGGTACAGAAATAACCGCTTTATTGATACTAGCATGGTACAAAGTTCTGATATTACATCGAAAGTCGAGGCCAAGCGGCACACACGGTGCTGCTGGACAGTATGCACATTATTTAATGAACATGGCTGGGGCCTCGATCACACGAAACTATGCGGCAACGGAAGAACAATGTAGCGGAACTCCATGACACAGGGACACCGACATGGACACGGCCCAGACGTGAGATGCGCTCCGATGCGAATCAACTTGCTTGAAAGTTGGCATGACACGCCAGGTCAGTACATTGAATGTACTTGCAAGCGCACAACAAACATAAGCACGATGACAGACAATATCATGATAATTAATAAAGTCAAGTTAATGCAAGAATTTACTACGAATGCAAAGTTATGAACAGCAACCAAACAGCACACCGAGTCACACGAACTCGCTTACGAGATGGTTACCTCATAACCAAACGGTGACCACACCGGGGTCACACCTGAAACCAATCACTCATGAACACCTCGAGTGTTCAGGGCTCACCACGAAACAATGCATCACAACAATTACTAGTTTGCAAGATTAATCATAAAAGTTGATCCATGGTGTGACTTACTCCCGAGTCTTTCCCATAACCGAGGGCGCGGCTATCGATAGATTAAATACACTCTGCAGAGGTAGCGCACTTTACCCACACTATGGAATACCTGGCCTCGTACTACCATTCGTGTGGACCAAAGTACTCCGACGAAACCCTCCCTTTGCCATGCACTCTCCCTGGCCACTCTGACCATCTCCCTCTCATGGCTAGGTCTTGGGTGGCCCCGTGTCTACCAAAGACACCAACGGCCACCATCATGGCAAAACGGTCCCGAATAGGGACAAGGTACCATAACAACAAAACGAGCACACAAGGTTATGTCTACCTACCGGGACAGGGTATGCACGCCCATAACCTTCCCTCGCGGGTGGCACCAGTGAGAGCCACGACAAAGAACCGAATCAAGACCTTCCCATTAGGTAAATGTGGTCGCACTGAATTAAAAACCCGATTTAGTGGCACCATGATGTGATCAACATCATATTCAAGTTGAACTTAATCAAGTTTTAACTTTCAGAAAAACTTTTTATTACTAACACGATATAATCGAAATGATCATGCAACTACTCGTCATGCAAATCAAACAACTCATAGTCATGGATCAAACTTAACAACATATGCATCTTGCAATACTAAGAATCAAACTTCTCTGGTTATAACTCATTTTTATAACCAAGTAATATTTTTATTAGTTCATTAAAATAAAACCATTACTAGCAAAATAACTATCATTACTTTCCATAGCAATTTTCATAGTGCAAAATATTACTCTACTTGCCAAACAAGTTTATGGATTCAACCAGAAGCTAAAACAAGCATATCAAGCATGGTAAAGTAACTAGGAATTAACCAAAGTTATTTATCAAATTTGAAATGCAAATAAAGACTCATATTCAAGTAGAAAATCATAGATATTGAAATAACACCATCCAAATGATGTTGTGGCTTGCCTTAGTGCAGAGGAGGGTCACGCTCCTCCTGGTTAGCTTCAAGGGAAGATCCTCCTTCTGAAAATATTTTAAAACCACAAAAATAAATGTCAAAACACCTTCTGAAATTCACAAGAAATTCTAGACAGCAAGGAAAAATCCACCTTTTGGTGTGTTGCTAGAGCTTTCTGTAACAAAGACAATGCAAAAAGAATCAATTCATTTGGACTTGTGGTTTAAAAGTTATAGCTGGTCAAAGTTTGGTTGAAATTCTGAATTAATTTGAATTAGCAGAAAATCCTGGGGGGGGGGGCGAGGGTGACGTCGAAGACGTAAAGTGGAAATACGCCTCCACTCGTACCGCTTCGGGCACGAGTGGTGAGGCTGACACTAGCCCCCACCAGTCAGGAGAAAGAGGGGGGGGATTGAGATTAGAGGAGGGGTGGCGCTTCGCCGGAGCTTACGCCGACGACGAGGGGGTTTGGGGCTAGGCTAGAGGGATAGATTGGAACGGGGCTCGCGGCGCACTTACCTGTACCCGTGGCTTGGCGAGAGGTGGACGGAGCTGGTCGCAGTCGAGCTCGCAAGCTTTGGTGGCGGACGGGGTTCGCTGGAGAGGAAGGAGAGGGTAGCGGGAGGCAGCTCCGAGGGCTTGGCGGGGTCCAGGCAGCTCCAGCAGACCACCAAGGCCCTGCCCAAGCAGCTGCTTGAGCTCGAGAGGCCCTGGAGAGCGGCGGTTGGACTACAGGGATCGCTAGAGTTCTCGGGTCGGGGCGACGGCCAGAGGCCTGCCCAACCAAACTGTGGTCATTCTTCGTGTTCGTGGTGGTTGTGTGGAGTGGTGCATGGCCAGGATTCG
>NC_041393.1:257333863-257365151 GCF_002162155.2 Triticum dicoccoides
ATAGCCGGAGCAGGAGGGGGGATGTGTCGCCATCGGAGCGCTCTGGACATGCAGCGAACGTCGACGAGAGGCTCCAATGCGAGGGGACAGGGTGCAGCGTCAATGCCGGCGCTTGCCCACGCTCGCGGACGAGCACAGGAGGCGGTTTGGGGATGGGGACAAGCACACGCACGCACTGTGCCATTTTGGCCGCAACTGGACTGGCTTACTGTGGCGGCTCCGGCGTCGGTGAGTGCCAGGGAGGGGTCAAGGGTGATGGGTCGAGGGTTGTGGTGCGGTGCGGCAGTCGGCGGCGAGCGCTGAGACGTGCACATGCAAAACAGAGCGCAAGGCGCCAACCCGAGCGCTTCGAGACGCATGCCAGGCACCGTGTCCAGGCGCGGTCACCAGGCTAGCATGGTCAAAACGACGCCCAGGAGCGGCCAAACCTTGTCTACGCTCTCAACCGTGCAGTGTTTAGTCTAGGGGAGGTGATGGATCATACACTACAAAAACCGTGACATTTTGGGCCGAACGAATTTTTTTCTGTCATACATATGACACTTCTATGACGATAATTGTGACAAAACCCGGTATCATCCTAGATGTGGTGGGATCCTACTTCTATGACAAAAAATCATGACAGAAAATGGGCTTTTCATCCTAGGCGGGCTGGAGACGCAGCTGCATGACATTCTTTGGGCCGTCCTTGACGGGAAAAACCATGGTAGAAGTGAGGGGGAGGAAAATTTTGAGGAGTTGCCGGTTACGGTGGGAGGTTGGGGGCCGAGCGATGCGCGTTTCTCTCATACATGTACGCACGTGTGTGCGAGGTGTTGGCTCTAACTGAACCCGAGCGAGGCGTTGGGCTCTAACTGAACCTGAGCGATTGCACTGCAGGCTACGCGTTACTGAACCCGAGCGATCGATCGATGGCTGTTAACTGAACCCGATTGAGCGATTCCTTTGCTACTACTGCTAACTGAAGCCGATCGATTGGATGAACAGTGAGCATTGCGGGGGGAGGGGGGTTGGATGAATAGTGAGCGGTGGCGTTGCCTCTGGATGAAGAGGACCCCGTGGTGTGGAGGGCTGGATGAACAGTAGACGGTGGAAGGGTGCCCGTGGAGGGGTGGTTGAACAGGACCCTGTGGTGTGGAGGGCTGGATGAACAGTAGATGATGGAGGGGTGGTTGAATAGTAGCCGGTGGAGTAGCGCGCGGTGGAGGCTGGATGAACAGGAGCCCGTGGAGGCTGGAGGAGGTCGACAGTAGCCCGTGGGGGCTGGAGGAGGTCGACGGTGGAGATGAACAATATCCCGTGGAGTCCCGTTTTGCGGTACGCCACACCCCTCCCGATGAACATGACCCCCATTTCGACCGTAGCGCTCCAACACAAGTCCCTTTCGTCCGTTTTGCGGTATGACACACCCCTCCAGATCAACAGGACCCCCGTTTCGACTGTAGGTGGTCCGTTTCGTCCGTTTTGTGGTACGCCACACCCCTCCCAATCAACAGGACCCCCGTTTCGACCGTAGGAGGTCCGTTTCCTCCGTTTTGCGGTACGCCACACCCCTCCCAATCAGAAGGACGCCGTTCCGAACGTAGGAGGTCTGTTTCCTCCATTGTGCGGTATGCCAGGCCTCGTTTCCATCGCATGTTCCATCCAAGCCCTCCCGATGAACACGACCACACATTCCGTTCCGACCCAGCCGGTTGGCTCCCCATGAACACGACGACGCTGTTTCTCCATTCCGACCCAGCCATGTACGTATGCGCGAGTAGGCGTTCGAGACGCCGCCCGTATGTACACATACATGGCCGTATTTTCTTTCTTGCACCCTGACCGTTGTACGTACGTGTACATGCTACGTGCGCGCCTCTACTACAACATGTGCGCGCCTCTACTATGACACGTGCGCGCCTCTACATCGACCAGTATGAAAGTACACGTTCGCGACCAGGATGACAATGCTACGTACGCTTCGACCAGGTGGGTCCCGACTATCAGGCACTTCCTTGCCTGCGAAGATGTAGCTGGTGGGTCCCAGCAGTCAGGGGGGGGGCGAATCATTTTGGTTTTCTTTTGCCCGGACGCACTTCCTTGCGTGCGAAGGTGTAGCTACTAGGTCCGAGCAGTTAGGGGGGCGATTCGTTTTTTTTGCCCGGACGCACTTCCTTGCGTGCGAAGGTGTAGCTTGTGGGTCCCAGCAGTCGGGGGGCGAATCATTTTTTTTCCGGATGCACTTCCTTGCGTGCGAAGATGTAGCTGGTGGGTCCCAGCATTCAGGGGCGAATCTTTTTTTCCGGATGCACTTCCTTGCGTGCGAAGATGTAGCTCTGATAACCCACAAGTATAGGGGATCGCAACAGTTTTCGAGGGTAGAGTATTCAACCCAAATTTATCTCGCTAGCCCTTTCTGAGACCGCAAAACATAAATGCAGAGCACCTTCAAAGATCAAGGGCTGACTAGACATTGTAATTCATGGTAAAAGAGATCCATTCATAGTCATACCCGATATAAATTAACAGTAATGAATGCAAATGACAGCTGTGCTCTCCAGCTAGTGCTTTTAATAAGAAGGTGATGACTCAACATAAAAGTAAATAGATAGGCCCTTCACAGAGGGAAGCAGGGATTTGTAGAGGTGCCAGAGCTCGATTTTGAAATAGAGGTAAATTATATTTTGAGCGGCCTACTTTCATTGTCAACATAACAACTAAGAGATGATGATATCTTCCATGCTAAACAAATTATAGGTGGTTCCCAAACAGAATGCTAAAGTTTATACTCCCCCTCCTCCACAAGCATCAATCCATGGCTTTCTCGAAACAATGAGTGCCTCCAACATTCAACGGGTCCCAGGGGGAGTTTTGTTTGCAATTATTTTGATTTAGTTTGCATAAAGCATGGGACTGGGCATCCCGGTGACCAGCCATTTTCTCGTGAATGAGGAGAGGAGTCCACTCCTCTTGAGAATAACCCGCCTAACACAGAAGATAAGGGCAGCCCTAGTTGATATATGAGCTATTCGAGCATGCAAAACAGAATGTTTATTTAAAGGTTTAGAGTTTGGCACATACAAATTTACTTGGAACGGTAGGTAGATACCGCATATAGGAAGGTATAGTGGACTCATATGGAATAACTTTGGGTTTTAAGGGATTGGATGCACAAGCAGTATTCCCGCTTAGTACAAGTGAAGGCTAGAAAAAGACTAGGAAGCGACCAACAAGAGAGCGACAACAGTCATGAACATGCATTAAAATTAATAAACATTGAATACAAGCATGAGTAGGATATAATCCACCATGAACATAAATATCGTGAAGGCTATGTTGATTTGTTTCAACTACATGCGTGAACATGTGCCAAGTCAAGTCACTTAAATCATTCAAAGGAGGATACCACCCCATCATACCACATCACAACCATTTAATAGCATGTTGGCACGCAAGGTAAACCATTATAACTCATAGCTAATCAAGCATGGCACGAGCAACTATGATCTCTAATTGTCATTGCAAACATGTTTATTCATAATAAGATGAATCAAGAACAATGAAGTCATCATATTTACAAAAACAAGAGAGGTCGAGTTCATACCAGCTTTTCCCATCTCAGTCAGTCCATCATGTATCATCATAATTGCCTTTCACTTGCATGACCGAACGGTGTGAATAATAATAAGAGTGCACGTGCATTGGACTAAGCTGGAATCTGCGAGCATTCAATAAACAGGAGAAGACAAGGCAATATGGGCTCTTGGTTAAATCAACAATTATGCATATAAGAGCCACTTCAACAATTTAATCATGGTCTTCTCCTACTGACCCCCAAAGAAAAGAAAAGACATAAAAACTATTTACACGGGAAAGCTCCCAAGAAGCAAAAGAAGAACGGGAAATATTTCTAGGTTTTCTTTTTAAATTACTATAACAAAGAAATAAACTACTACTAGATTTTTTTGTTTTTCTTAAGGTTTATTAAACACACAAGAAGAAAGCAGGAAAAAGAAAATAAACTAGCATGGATATTACAGTGAAAGAGTATGAGCACCGACATCTAGCAATGAGAGTGTGTGAACATGAATGTAATGTCGTTGGGAAATACGTACTCCCCCAAGCTTAGGCTTTTGGCCTAAGTTGGTCTATTGCCAGGGATAGCCTGGCGGATACCCGTAGGTGAAGCTGGGGACATACTGCGATGCAGCGGCTATCGCCTCCTGAGCTGCAGCGTGGCGTCGAGCCGCCTCCGCTCTTCTCTCGTACTCATCTGCCTCCTCTCTGGTAATAATATATCTTCCTTTTGTCTGAGAATCAAAGAAGGCAGGAGCAGGAAGAGTAATATGGACTACATGTCGTTTGTTAAAGATTAGTCGATACTGGAGAGGTGGTTCAGTCCTCTCAACAAACTGGTGGGAAACCATAGAATCAAAATCTAAATAAGTAGGGGGTAACTCCATATCACCCTCACGAATGTCTATCTCAAGAAAATTAGCTAAGCGGGTTGCATAAATTCCTCGAAAGAAATCTCCGTTATGTCTATTATGATGCAACCTACGAGCTACAATGGCTCCCATATGATAAGATTGGTCTCCTAACACAGCACTTCTGAGAATGCTAAGATCAGGGGCACACATATGACATGCTTCATCCTTAGCATTTATGCATCTACCTATTATGAGAGCAAAATAATGTAATAGCAGGAAAGTGAATGCTCCCTATAGTGGCTTGTGTTATATATCTAGATTCCCCCATAGTTATTCTAGCAAGAAAGTCTCTATATTCAGATTTAGGGAGATCCCTAACACTACCCCAAGATGGAAGTTTGCAAGAAAAAGTGAAATCCTCTAAGTCCATGGTATAAGATTTGTCATAAAGGTCAAACATGACTGAAGGAGAATTACGCGAAGATGAAAACTCAAACCTCCTCACAAATGAACTTGTGAGATCATGATACTGGGGGCATTTGTCAGCTTCAAAGTCCTCAAGACCGGCATTGCGTATATATGCGTTGAATTCTTCTTTGATTCCCGCTTGATCCATAAAATTTTTCGAAGGCCATTCACAGGGCCTCACGGGAGTGTCTCTTGGTGGTTCCTTGTCAGCATCACGCATTGCAAGCCTGGGACCTTGCTTCCTTGAAGAACCACCTTGGAACATCTTCCTAAACATATTGTTTCCTTTGAAAAATTTCTGAAATTTTTAGTAACTTCAAATAAAAGTGAACTAACTTCAATATAATTGATAGAAACTACTCCCACAAGTGCCTAGAGCCTATATCAAGCATTAGAACTACTTGGAACCATATAAATTTGACATGCAAGCTCAAGAACATGGTCACCTATGTAGCATAAATTTGCAATGAATAAAGCAGTAGAACAAAAACTAATTGGACCAATGGAGGAATCACATACCAAGGAACAATCTCCCCAAGCAGTTTTGCGAGAGGTGCTTTGAGCAAGGAGATCGAAAATCACAGCAACAGGGGCTGGAACTCATGCTTAAGTTGGTTTTTCGTGTTTGTGTCAGGCAGAGGAAGAAGATGGGTGCAGGTATAAGTGGAGGAGGGACACCGTCGGCCCACGAGGCAGGGGGGCACGCCCAGGGGGGTAGGGCGCGCCCTCCACCCTCGTGGCCAGGTGGCAGCTCCCCCCGCGGTAATTTTTGCACAGTAAATCCTCAAATATTCCCGAAAAAATCATATTAAATTGGCATGGCATTCTGAGGACTTTTATTTTCGGGATATTTTTATATTGCACGGATAAATCAGGAAACAGATAGAAAAAAAATACTATTTTACTTTTTTTTCTTCAGAAAATATAAAGAGGGTACAGAAGGTCGTGCTTCTAGTTTCATCCATCTCATGCTCATCAAAAAGAATCCACTAACAAGGTTGATCAAGTCTTGTTAACAAACTCATTCCGATTAACATGGAACCGGAGAAATTTTGAATAACACTATGTTACCTCAACGGGGATATGGACATCTCCAATAATAAGTATATCATATTTCTTCTTGACAGTAGGGAGAGGAAATTCAAAACCTCCAAATATAATCGATGGAATTTTTCCAATAGAATTGATACTATAAACTTGAGGTTGTTTCCTCAGAAAGTGTACCATATGCTCGTTACCATTAACATGAAAAGTGACATTGCCTTTGTTGCAATCAATAACAGCCCCTGCAGTATTAAGAAAAGGTCTTCCAAGAATAATAGACATACTATCATCCTCGGGAATATCAAGAATAACAAAGTCCGTTAAAATAGTAACGTTTATAACCACAACAGGCACATCCTCACAAATACCGACGGGTATAGCAGTTGATTTATCAGCCATTTGCAAAGATATTTTAGTAGGTGTCAACTTATTCAAGTCAACTCTACAATATAAAGAGAGAGGCATAACAGTAACACCGGCTCCAAGATCACATAAGGCAGTTTTAACATAATTTCTCTTAATGGAGCATGGTATAGTAGGTACTCCTGGATCTCCAAGTTTCTTTGGTATTCCACCCTTAAAAGTATAATTAGCAAGCATGGTGGAAATTTCAGCTTCCGGTATCTTTCTTTTATTACTTATGATATCCTTCATCTACTTAGCATAAGGATTTGTTTTGAGCACATCAGTTAATCACATACGCAAAAAGATAGGTCTAATCATTTCAGCAAAGCGCTCAAAATCCTCATCATCCTTTTTCTTGGATGGTTTCGGAGGAAAAGGCATGGGTTTCTGAACCCATGGTTCCCTTTCTCTACCATGTTTCCTAGCAACGAAGTCTCTTTTATCATAACGTTGATTCTTTGATTGTGGGTTATCGAGATCAACAGCAGGTTCAACTTCTACATCATTATCATTACTAGGTTGAGCATCATCATGAACATCATCATTAACATTTTCACTAGGTTCATGTTCATTACCAGATTGTGTTTCAGCATTAGACCTAGAGATATCATTTGGATTCTCAGGTGGTTCAGCAATAGGTTCACTAGAAGTTTGCAAAGTCCTATCATTTTTCTTTTTCTTCCTTTTAGAGGAACTAGGTACATCAATATTATTTCTCTGAGAATCTTGCTCGATTCTCTTAGGGTGGCCTTCAGGATACAAAGGTTCTAAGTCATTCTACCAGTTCTAGTAGCCACTCTAACAGCATAATCATTTTTCTTACTATTCATTTCATCAAGCACTTCATTTTGAGCTTTAAGTACTTGTTCTACTTGAGTGGTAACCATAGAAGCATGTTTGCTAACAAGTTTAAGTTCACCTCTAATATTAGCCATATAATCACCCAAGCGTTTAATCATATAAGCATCATGTTTTAGTTGTCTACCAAAATAAGCATTAAAGTCATCTTGCTTAAACATAAAGTTATCAAACTCATCCAAGCACTGACTAGCAATTTTAGTAGGAGGGACTTCAGCTTTATCATATCTATAGAGAGAATTTACCTTTACTACCTGTGTCGGGATATCGGGATCAGGAGGTTCTTCAGTGAATAAAGAATTGAGATCATATACTTCTTCAACAAGCGCTAAATTAAGACCGTGTATTTCTTCAATAGGAGGTAAATTCTTAACATCTTCAGCTTTAATACCTTTTTCTTTCATAGATTTCTCTGCCTCATGCATATCTTCGGGACTGAGAAATGGAACACCTCTCTTCTTCGGTGTTGGTTTAGGAATACGCTCAGTAATCGGCTCTGGAGCTGGCTCAGGAGGTGCCCAATTATTTTCATTTGTCAACATATTATTCAATAGAATTTCAACTTCATCCGGTGTTCTTTCCCTGAAAAGAGAACCAACACAACTATCCAGGTAATCTCTGGAAGCATCAGTTAGTCCATTATAAAAGATATCAAGTATTTCAGGTTTCTTAAGAGGATGATCAGGCAAAGCATTAAGTAACTTGAGAAGCCTCCCCCAAGCTTGTGGGAGACTCTCTTCTTTAATTTGCACGAAGTTGTATATTTCCCTCAAAGCAGCTTGTTTCTTATGAGCAGGGAAATATTTAGCAGGGAAGTAATAAATCATATCCTGGGGACTACGCACACAACCAGGATCAAGAGAATTAAACCATCTCTTAGCATCACCCTTTAATGAGAACGAAAATATTTTGAGTATATAAAAGTAGCGCGATCTCTCATCATTAGTAAACAGGGCGGCCATATCATCTAACTTAGTAAGATGTGCCACAATAGTTTCGGATTCATAGCCATAAAAAGGATCAGATTCAACCAAAGTAATTATATCTGGATCAACAGAAAATTCATAATAATCCTTATCGGGAACACAGATAGGTGAAGTAGCAAAAGCAGGGTCGGGTTTCATTCTATCTCTAAGAGATTCTTTACTCCATTTAACTAGCAGCCTCTTAAGTTCGTATCTATCTTTACAAGCAAAAATAGCTGCAGAAGATTCTGCATCAAAAAGATAACCCTCAGGAATAGCAGGCATATCTTCATCATCACTTCCATCAATATTATCAGTTTCAATAATTTCTCTCTCTCTAGACCTAGAAATTTGTTCATCAAGAAATTCACCAAGGGGCACAGTAGTATCAAGCATAGAAGTAGTTTCATCATAAGTATCATGCATAGCAGAAGTGGCATCGTCAATAACATGTGACATATCGGAACAAATAGCAGAAGCAGGTTTAGGTGTCGCTAGCTTACTCATAACAGAAGGTGAATCAAGTGCAGAGCTAGATGGCAGTTCCTTACCTCCCCTCGTAGTTGAGGGATAAATTGTTGTCTTAGCGTCTTTCAAGTTCTTCATAGTGTCCAGATGATATAAATCCCAAGTGACTCAAAGAATAGAGCTATGGTCCCCGGCAACGGCGCCAGAAAAAGGTCTTGATAACCCACAAGTATAGGGGATCGCAACAGTTTTCGAGGGTAGAGTATTCAACCCAAATTTATTGATTCGACAGAAGGGGAGCCAAACAATATTCTCAAGTATTAGCAGCTGAGTTGTCAATTCGACCACACCTGGAAACTTAGTGTCTGCAGCAAAGTGTTTAGTAGCAAAGTAATATGATAGTGGTGGTAACGGTAAAAAAAGTAAAGACAACAAAAGTAATGTTTTTGGTATTTTTGTAGTGATTGTAACAGTAGCAACGGAAAAGTAAATAAGCAAGAACCAGTATATGGAAAACTCTTAGGCACTGGATTAGTGATGGATAATTATGCCGGATGCGGTTTGTCATGTAACAGTGATAACATAGGGTGACACAGAACTAGCTCCAATTCATCAATGTGATGTAGGCATGTATTTCGAATATAGTCATACGTGCTTATGGAAAAGAACTTGCATGACATCTTTTGTCCTACCCTCCCGTGGCAGCGGGGTCCTATTGGAAACTAAGGGATATTAAGGCCTCCTTTTAATAGAGAACCGGAACAAAGCATTAGCACATAGTGAATACATGAACTCCTCAAACTATGGTCATCACCGGGAGTGGTCCCGATTATTGTCATTTCGGGGTTGCCGGATCATAACACATAGTAGGTGACTATAGACTTGCAAGATAGGATCAAGAACATACATATATTCATGAAAACATAATAGGTTCTGATCTGAAATCATGGCACTCGGGCCCTAGTGACAAGCATTAAGCATAGCAAAGTCATAGCAACATCAATCTCAGAACATAGTGGATACTAGGGATCAAACCCTAACAAAGCTAACTCGATTACATGATAAATATCATCCAACCCATCACCATTGTAAGGGCATATTTATCCCCAATATGTTTTGGTGATTGATGACAATGCTTGTGCGGACTAATCGTGTGTGTTTAGTTCTTTCAGAGATTCATCCATTGGCACGAGACGATTTCCTCCCCTCGGTGTTGTAATTCAAGACGGTGTAGCTCCTTCGTTTCGTTGTTGGTGGGCTAGTTTCGTAGGAGTCACCGTACTATCAAGAGGGGATCCGCTTTGGTAAAGCTTGGGTGGAATCACACGTACACATCCTTATCACACCCGTCGTCTTTCCTTCCGCATCTCTGGAGCTGCCGTTTTCCCCTTGCTATGCTTTGCTCTGCCCTAGCGGTAGTACCGCGACCACAGCGGTAGTACCGCCGAAGCTCCCCGGCGGTAGTACCGCTCCAAGCGGTAGTACCGTTCTCCGAGCGGTAGTACCGCTTGGGACTTTCGGCCGTAGTACCGCTGTGCATCTGGGCTACTTTCGCCTCGATTCTCGAACGAAGTTTTTCGTGTCGGGTTTTGCGGCACTAAGGGACGTAGTAGGAGCGGTAGTACCGCCCTGAGCGGTAGTACCACTCTTCCCTAGCGGCAGTACCGCCCTAGGGTCAGGGCCCCGGGCAGCGCGGCAGTACCGCTGGGTCGAGCGGTAGTACCGCTCGGAGCGGTAGTACCGCTCTTCCCTAGCGGTAGTACCTCTCTGTGCGGGGCTGGTGAGTGGGATAACGGTTGGTTTGCTCCTCCCACTATAAAAGGGGGTCTTCTTCCCAAAGTTGACCTACCTCTTTCCCCCAAAGCTCCATTGTTGCTCCAATCTCCATTTTCGCCCGATCTCTCTCCCTAGCCAATCAAACTTGTTGATTTGCTCGGGATTGGTTGCGAAGGCCCAGATCTACACTTCCACCAAGAGAAATTTGATTCCCCCCACTTATCCCTAGCGGATCTTGTTACTCTTGGGTGTTGAGCACCCTAGATGGTTGAGGTCACCTCAAAGCCATACTCCATTGTGGTGAAGCTTCGTGGTGTTGTTGGGAGCCTCCAAGTGTTGTGGAGATAGACCCAATCTTGTTTGTAAAGGTCCGGTTGCCGCCTTCAAGGGCTCCAATAGTGGATCACGGCATCTCGCACTGTGTGAGGGCGTGAGGAGATTACGGTGGCCCTAGTGGCTTCTTGGGGAGCATTGTGCTTCCACACCGCTCTAACGGAGACGTACTTCCCCTTAAAAGGAAGGAACTTCGGTAACACATCCTCGTCTCCACCTGCTCCACTCTTGGTTATCTTGTCCCTTTACTTTTGCAAGCTTACTTGTGTTATATCCATTGCTTGCTTGTGTGCTTATTGTCTTTGCATCATTTAGGTTGTCCACGTAGTTGCACATCTAGACAACCTATTTCATTGCAAGTTTTAATTTGTTAAAGAAAAGTCTAAAAATTGTTAGTTGCCTATTCACCCCCCTCTAGTCAACCATATCAATCCTTTCAATTGGTATCAGAGCCAGGTTTCTTTATTAAGGACTTTGCCGTCCGAAGAGTATGGTTGACACCCATGACGGTGCGGAGGAGCACTCCGGTGTGAATCCCATCTCGTCCATGGCCGAAGGGGGAGCCTCGGTCTCTCGTGAGGAATTCAATGTGGCTTTAGACACATTGAAAACCTCCATGACGGCCGAGGTTAAAAGCATGTTTTCTGATTTCTTAGACGAACTTAAACTATATACCTCGCCGATGAAAGTGGGTGATCCCACTAACAAGGTGACGGATGCTACCTCCGACAAAGGGGAAGCTAACAGTGAAAAGAGTCCGTCTACTAGTGGTAGAAATGGCACCGACATTTTTGCCAATGTGGAACCCCCAGTGTATAGAGGACCGATCCCCTCTACTCATTTGAATCATGCCGGTCCTCCTCCAAAATATGTGAAAAATGAAGATTTTGATGCTTGGCTCTATCGCTTCAAGCGTCACTTAAAACATGTGAACACTAACCTATGGAGAATTATTGAAGAAGGTTTCTATCCTCATGATCCAAGCAACTTCACCCCTCGAGAAGAAGTGGACAATCAATTCAATGAAAGTGCTCTCTTCATCATCCAAGATGCAATCCTTCCCGAAGATCTCCCTCATCTTCGACCTCATGCCATGGCTAAAGAAGCATGGAAATGTGTCGAGCGTCTCTATCGAGGAAGTGCTAGCATTCAACTCTCCAACTATGAAGTGGTGCAAGATGAAGCCAATGAGTTTTCAATGAAAGAGGATGAAGAACCTCGTGAGCTCTTTCGAAGAGTGACCAAACTCACGGTCGCACTCCGAGATCATGGGAGCAAGGACACGGATGACAACTGGATCAAGCGCAAGTTCCTCAATGCCATGATGCCCTACAACAAGGACATGTCCTCCGTCATTCGCCAAAGACCGGACTTCCACTCCATGACCTCTGGTGAAGTGTTGGATGAGTTTGTTGCAATGAGCATCTTGGACAAGACCGCCGACAATGCGGTGCTCCGTTCCCAAAGGGAAAAGAAGCCTGATCTTGCCTTGAAGGCCAAGGTTAGTGTGGAAGAAGAAGAAGAAGAGGAAGATGAGGAGAGCAACCCCGAGGACACGAAGTATGATTATCATGAGCACATGGCTCTTGCCTCAAGACAGTTTTGGAGTAAGAAGAATACAAGACCCAACTTCAACAAGAACAACTCAAGTGACCTCAAGGGGAAGCAACAAGTTAGAACCTGTTTCAACTATGGCAATGTTAGCCATTTCGTTGCGGATTGTCCCTACGATAAGCCGGAAGACAATGGTGGCAAGTTCATCCGAAAAGACAAAGCCAAGTCCTTCCCAAACAAGAACAACTTCACCAAGAAGACTCCGTCTCGCGGGTTGGTGGTTCAATAAGAATACCGTGAGGATGATGATGATGATGAAGATGGTGAAACAATGGCCATGGCATCCGTTGCCATTGTCACAACTCCCCGGGTGTCTCTCTTCGATGCACCTAACGAGAACATCACCGCCTAGTGCCTCATGGCTAAGGCCACCAACAAGGTAACCTCCAACATCAAAACCACCATTATTCCTAACCCTCCTTCAACGGATGATTTTGATAATCGCAAGGGGTGTAATGAGGAGATCAATGAATTTGAGTCCTTCATGAGTAAGCTCAAGGGCAAATCCAAGAAGCACTTTGTTGCTCTCTTGGAATAACTTGGTGAAGCCAATGACATGATCGAGGCTCACGAAGAAACCATCTCTAAGATGGAAAGTCATAGTCGTGACTATGCCGATGAGATATCGGATCTCTCTAATGCTCTTGAGGAAGAGCGTGAGCATCGTTTGGCTCTTGAGGAGTCACACAACGATGGTCATGCTAAACTAAAGAAAGATCTTGATCATGCTCTTGTTGTGTCTCGTGTTCTAGCTTCCGAGAAGGCTAAACTTGGGGTTGATCATGTTAGACTCACGGAGGAGTTTGATGTACTTGACAAGGCCCACAAGGTCTTGAAAGGTGCTCATGCTACCCTCAAGGAGTCTCATGCTCAACTCCAAGTTAAGCTAACCAAGGAAAAGGCCACATTTCCTCACATGGTCTTAATTGATAATGCAAATGCTACTAACCCTTGTTGTGAGCATGTGCATCTTGTGGAGGAGAATGCCAAGTTGAAGGAACAACTCGAGAAAGGTCTTGTGTCATGCATACAAGGCGAGAAGAACCTAAATGACCTTTTGAGCAATCAAAAGGAAGTTGTGGGCAAGGAGGGAGTTGGGTTCTCACCCAAATCCAAGAACAATAAGAAGAACAAGGAGAAGAAGAGCAAGACCGATCGACCTCCTCCGCTCACGCAAACCTTTGTGAGGTAGGGAGAAGGTGCTCCTAAGGAGAAGAAGAACAATGGGAAGAGTGGTGATGCCAAAGAGCGCAAAGCCATCTCTCCCAACAAAGCCGTCGACTTTAACCCATCTTATGTGTTGTGCCGTGCCAGTGATGGGCATGTTTATGCTAAATTTGTTGGTTCTCCTTATGAGTACATTGAATGGTCTATTTGGGTTCCTAAGACCCTTGTTACTAACATCAAAGGACACATTACTCAATGGGTACCTAAAACCAAGCATTGATATCTTGTAGGTGTTTGCTTCCGGTGGGGGATCATGGTTGCTCGATAGTGGAGCAACAAATCATATGACCGGGAGCAAGGACTTGGTGGTGGACGTGCACAAGATCCCATCTATGCCCACCAATGTCGAATGGGGTGATGCCTCACATTCTAAGGTATTGTGTCTTGGCAAGGTTGTCATTTCTCATGATCTAACGATCGAGAAAGTCATGCTTGTTGAGTCCCTTGCGTTCAATTTACTTTCCGTTCATCAACTCGCACTATGGGCTTTGCCACCTTCTTTGATATTGATACTGTGGCCAGCTTGTGGAGCAAGACTCTTAAAGTAGCCTTTGTTGGACATGTCAAGAATGGTCTCTATGTGATTAACTTTTCGGAGCAACCCACTAAGACCGCGACATGCCTAATGGCTAAAGTTGATGTGGGATGGCTTTGGCATCGCCGTTTAGCCCACGTTAATATGAGATCTTTGCAAAGTCTTCTCAAGGGGGACCATGTTCATGGACTAACAAATGTTAGTTTTGCCAAAGATCGTGTTTGCAGTGCTTGCATCGAAGGAAAGCTTCATGAGACGGCTCACCCTCCCACGACAATCATCTACTCGAAGAGACCCTTGGAGCTCCTGCACATGGACCTCTTCGGGCCTCCATCCTTTGACAGTCTTGGGGGTAGAAAGTATTGCTTGGTGATTGTGGATGATTATTCAAGATACACTTGGGTATACTTCTTCAAGAGGAAGAGTGAGACTCAACAAACCGTCATCGACTTTGCAAATGAAGCTCAACGTCAACATAATGCAAAGATTCTGACAATAAGAAGTGACAACGGCACCGAGTTCAAGAACTACACCTTGGATGAGTTTCTTAGTGATGAAGGGATCAAGCATCAATATTTTGCACCATATACCCCTCAACAAAATGGTGTTGCAGAGAGGAAGAACCGGACGTTGATGGATGCGGCAAGGACCATGATGGCGGAGTTCAAGTCTCCATACAACTTTTGGGCCGAAGCCATCAACACAGCTTGTCATGCATCCAATCGGCTCTATCTCTGCAAAGGCTTGAACAAGACTCCGTATGAGATACTCACCGGGAACAAGCCCAATCTCAAGTACTTCCGGGTGTTTGGGTGTAAGTGTTTCATTCTCAAGAAAGGTGTTCGTTTGTCTAAATTCGAGGCTAGAGCTCATGAGGGCATATTTGTTGGTTATGCTACAAACTCTCATGCTTACCGTGTTCTCAACAAGTCCAACGGACTCATTGAGGAGACGTGTAACATAGAGTTTGATGAAAATAACGGATCCCAAGTGGAGCAAAGTGGTACTTGTGATGTAGGTGATGAAATTCCTCCCCAAGCCATAAGAAGAATGGGTATTGGTCATATCCTACCCATTGAGGAACCCCTTGTGGCCGAAGGAGAAGGACAATGCTCCACCTCGGTGGAGCCTTCACCTACTCAAGACCCACACACTTCCGAAGAACAAAGTGAAGGCCCTCAACCTAGGGAACAAGACCAAGGGCAAGATCAATCACAAGATGGTGGTGAATCTCCACATGATGCCCAAGGTCAAGTTCTTCCCCTCAAGCAAGTTCAAGATCATGAGCAAGCTCAAGATCAAGAACAAGCTCATGGCGACGCTCAAGATGATCAAGTGAACCCTCCTCCTTCGACATCCGAGGAGGAATTGGAGCGTCGTGCCGTGAAGATTGCTTCCAAACTCACCACCAAAGGTCATCTCATGGAGAATGTGGTTGGAAGCCTAAGAAAGGGGGTAAGCAGTCGTAGACAATTAGCAAACTATTGTGAACATCACGCGTTTGTCTCTTGTGTTGAACCCCATAAGGTCTATGAGGCGCTCGAAGACTCGGATTGGCTTAATGCCATGCATGAAGAACTCAACAACTTTGAGTACAACAAGGTGTGGAGATTGGTGCCAAGGCCTTTCGAGAACCATAACATCATTGGAACCAAGTGGATCTTCAAGAACAAGCAAGATGCTCATGGGAACATCATTCGCAACAAGGCAATATTGGTAGCACAAGGCTACTCCCAAGTTGAGGGTATCGACTACGGTGAAACCTTTGCTCCCGTTGCTTGCCTTGAATCCATTCGTTTGTTGATTGCTTATGCTTCCCATCACAACTTTAAGTTGCAACAAATGGATGTTAAAAGTGATTTTCTTAATGGTCCTATTAATGAGTTGGTCTATGTCAAGCAACCCCCCGGGTTCGAGGATCCCTTCTTCCCAGATCATGTGTATCAACTCGATAAGGCGCTCTATGGCCTTAAGCAAGCCCCACGTGCGTGGTATGACCACCTTACCGAGTTGTTACAAGATCGTGGATTTGAAGTGGGGCTAATCGATCCCACTCTTTTTACTAAGAAGGTCAAAGGGGAGTTGTTTGTATGCCAACTATATGTTGATGACATTATCTTTGGTTCCCCTAACAAAGCTTTCAATGAAGAATTTGCCGCTCTCATGACCTCTAAGTTCAAGATCTCTTCAATGGGAGAGTTGAAGTTCTTCTTTGGTTTTGATATGAAACAAAGAAGAGAAGGTACCTTCATCAACCAAGACAAATACACTCAAGACATGCTCAAGAGATTCAAGTTAAGTGATGTCAAGCCGGCCTCTACTCCAATGCCCACCAAGTGCCAACTTGACATTGATCCCAATGGTAAAGTGGTGGATCAAAAGGTATATCGCTCCATGATTGGCTCCTTGCTTTACCTTTGTGCATCTAGACCGGATATCATGTTGAGAGTGGGGATGTGTGCACGGTTTCAAGCTGCACAAAAGGAAAGTCACTATGTGGCGGTCAAGCGAATCTTTTGATATTTGGCTCATACCCCAAACTTTGGCTTATGGTACCCAAGAGGGGAAAACTTCAAGCTTGAAGGATTTACAGATTCCGATTGGGCGGGAGACAAAGTGGATAGGAAGTCCACTTCCGGAGGGTGCCAGTTTCTTGGGTGCTCTTTGGTGAGTTGGTCTTCCAAAAAGCAAAGTTGTGTATCTCTCTTGCCCACCGAAACTGAATATGTGGCGGCCGGTAGTTGTTGTGCACAACTCCTATGGATGAGGCAAACTTTAAAGGAATACAGTGTCATTTGTGACAAAGTGCCTCTTTGGTGTGACAACGAAAGTGCCATCAAGATTTCTCTCAACCCGGTGCAACACTTCAAGACGAAGCACATTGAGATTCGGTATCATTTCATCTGGGATCACATTAGGTGAGGAGAGATCGAGCTCAAGTATGTCAACACTCATGATAACCTTGCAGATATTTTCACGAAGCCCTTGGATGAAGCAACATTTCACGAGTTAAGGCATGAGCTAAATATCATTGATTCGAGCAATGTGACTTGAACCCTTGCACACCCCACCCCACTCAACTTGGTATCTAGCTTAGATGTAGGCATGGACATAGGGGGAGTGTTGTTCTCTCAATGAACTTTCCCTCCCCCCATTATGCATAAAACGATCAACTCTTTCACAATAGCCATTTCTGATGGTACTTGTGCTTCAAAGACGAGTTTTGGTCATGGGCCCAAGGATAATTCTTCGCGGTGCCATACCAATTGACTCAAACATAGGTGGCTCCGGTCACCGCCCTCTCCTGACAGAGGCTAGAGCTTGCCCTGTTTCGTGTGGTTGTTTGTGTTTGAGTTGTTTCTGTTCTGTTGTGTGTGTGTGTGTTGCCGCGTCGGTCCTCTCGTTATCTTGGCCTTGATTTCCGTTTCTTTTTGAGCGTTAGCCGTTGGTCTAGAAGCCGTGTGTTTGCTGAAGCGGTACTACCGCTGGTGGCGAGCGGTACTACCGCTCTTAGCGGTACTACCGCCCTCCAGCGCGGTACTACCGCTCCTAGCGGTACTACCGCCCTCCAGCGCGGTACTACCGCTGTGAGGCCCGGGCTGGGGGTTATATCGGGGGCAGGGGGAGTTTCTTCTCCCTCATACCCATTCGCTCGCCCCCTTCGCCCAGTTCGTCTCTCTCTTCAGCAACCGGCGCCCCGGGAGGGCTCCGGCGGATCTCCCTCTCCGGGGCGCTCCTCTCTGTTTCCTTCGGTGGAATCGATCCCCACCTTGTACTCTTGCCATGGATGCCGGTATTGCCCCCGTTCCCTGTTTCCTTTTGTCTAGATTTCCAATCTAGCTTTCTAGGGGCAATAGCAGTTGCATCTCTAGATTTTTGTCCAGATCTAGGCTTGAGTAGGATGGAGAATGCTTCTAGACTGTTTGGGTTAGTGTTTGGTTGGAGTATTTTTGAGTTTGGTAGGACGGTAGTACCGGATCTGACCATGGTAGTAGGAAACTGCTGTTTCCCCGCCTCGAGCGGTACTACCGCTCTCCCAGAGCGGTACTACCACTAAGAGCGGTACTACCGCTCTCTCCAGAGCAGTACTACCGCTTGGAGTGGTACTACCGCTCAAGGGTCACAGTACTACCGCCTTCTACCAGGTTCCATTATACTCCTACCTCTCAGTGATCCTCTTTGTTTGTGTTTGTGGCTTACACTTGTTCTTTCTGGTTGTTTGCATGTTTGTGTGTGTGGTTCTAGGTGATGAGGTTCCTGAGCTTCAGGCTCGTTGTGTCAACCCCGGTCGTGCCTCGTCCAAGTGCTACCGCACCACTGAGCCCACTGAGCCTACCGGAGGATCTTCTAGTGCTCCACCTCCTCCTCAACTGCAGAAGAAGCCTAGGGTCAAGCCAAAGTCAAGCAAAACCGTGCCAGAAATGCCACCCAAGGAGTTCTGGGCAAGGCGCCGCCGCAACCCGTATGAGGTCGACCAAGATCCCACTTTGGTCAACCGTCCGTTCTGGAACAGGTTCCAGTTTGCCATCTACTTTGATGTTCTCAAAGCCAAGAAAAATCTCTATGTCAATGTGCACTCCATAGACACCGAGCATATGGAGAACGATCCTGACTACTTTGGTGAAGCTCTTCAGATGTGCACTCAGCTGAACATTCTCGGGATCATGCAATTCAACAAGGACTATGATGCTGATATTGTGGCCCAATTCTATGCCATGGTTCACCTTGGGACCGATGAGGACAGGACTCTGACTTGGATGACAAATGGCAAGTTGCTGTCAGTCAAGTGGAAAGCGTTCATGCAGTTGATCGGGGTGGAAGATCTAGGTCTTGAGTCTTCTGTCGGCTTTCGCCCCCACCGTCGCGCCAATGCCACTCACAAGCAAGCTCTGTGGCCCTACTACACTCTGAGGATCAACCCTGAGACGAAGAAGGAGACCTATGAGCTGCCTGCCTATTTGGATATTCTTCACCGTATCTTCAGAGAGACTCTTTTCCCTCGCATCGGGAATCTGGACCAGGTTCACTCTTATCTTGTGGACATGCTTCTCTTCTGTCAGCTGGAGAAGGTGCAGAGCACCGGAGAGTCCTTGGATATCTCTCATGTTATGTGGTCTGAGCTGGTTTCTACTATCTCTGAGCGCAAGTGCCCGATTTATGGTCCGTTCATTATGCTGCTCATTGAGAAGGCCTGGGATCGTGTCTATCCCAAGGTGGTGCTGGAGATTGGAGAGTTGGTTTCTCATGATGTCAAGCGTCTGAGGAACAAGGATAACTGGGGCACTCAGGCCCCTAGGACTGGAGTTCCTTCATCTGCTGCTGCCATGGAGACTGAGGAGGAGATTGGGGCTGAGGCTGAGGATGAAGATGATGACTACGTGCCTTCTGAGGCAGAGCCCTCTTGGGCCAAGAAGCTCAAGATCAAGGTGAAGAAGCTGTTTTGCATGGAGTCTCACGGTCAGTACATGACTCATGTGGCTGAGAAGAAGGCCCGAGGTCGCCACAAGGAGCTCATGCGTCAGATGGGTGCTATTGTGATTAGTGGTTCTGAGGATCAGCTTACCGAGGAGGAGGAGTGGATTCAGCAGCACTGCCCTTGGACTAATTCTGATGCTGAGCACTTCCCGGCTGACGATGGTAACGCAGATGATCCCTCTGAGATCTGATGGGTGTCCCTCGTTTGCCTTCACCTGGAGCCGTAGCAACACTCCCTCTCCTTTTTGGTGTTTCGATGCCAAAGGGGGAGAGAGTTTAGGGATTTGTGCTTTGTGTCTTCCATCTTTTGTGTTTGTGCTTTCGCTTGTTGCTTTATTTGGTTTGTGTCAGTGAGACCTAAGTTCTGGTTCTGTCAGTAAGACCTAAGCTTGAGTCATATGGTGTGAGACATATGCTACCTTACCTTTCCGTATCATTATCTATGTCTATCTAGCTTATGAGTTCCATGCTTATCCTGTTATATATATGTTGCTCTCATATCTTGCTTAGGTAGTTGGTCTCTAAAATGTAGGTGGAGCATTGATCCTGGCATCTGTGCTGTGCAGTCCAAAGCACTTTTCTAGGTAGCACACATCCAGGGGGAGCACTTCTACATTTTAGGACGGTTGTGCTTTTGCGCTTATCCTATATCTATCATTTTGTGCAAATCCCGTATTGTCATCAATCCACCAAAAAGCGGGAGATTGTAAGGGCATATTTATCCCCAATATGTTTTGGTGATTGATGACAATGCTTGTGCAGACTAATCGTGTGCGTTTAGTTCTTTCAGAGATTCATCCATTGGCACAAGATGATTTCCTCCCCTCGGTGTTGTAATTCAAGACGGTGTAGCTCCTTCGTTTCGTTGTTGGTGGACTAGTTTCGTAGGAGTCACCGTACTATCAAGAGGGGATCCGCTTTGGTAAAGCTTGGGTGGAATCACACGTACACATCCTTATCACACCCGTCGTCTTTCCTTCCGCATCTCTGGAGCTGCCGTTTTCCCCTTGCTATGCTTTGCTCTGCCCTAGCGGTAGTACCGCGACCACAGCGGTAGTACCGCTGAAGCTCCCCAGCGGTAGTACCGCTCCAAGCGGTAGTACCGCTCTCCGGTAGTACCGCTTGGGACTTTCGGCCGTAGTACCGCTGTGCGTCTGGGCTACTTCCGCCTCGATTCTCGAACGAAGTTTTTCGTGTCGGGTTTTGTGGCACTAAGGGAGGTAGTAGGAGTGGTAGTACCGCCCTGAGCGGTAGTACCGCTCTTCCCTAGCGGTAGTACTGCCCTGGGGTTAGGGCCCCGGGCAGCGCGGCAGTACCGCTGGGTCGAGCGGTAGTACCGCCCGGAGCGGTAGTACCGCTCTTCCCTAGCGGTAGTACCGCTCTATGCGGGGCTGGTGAGTGGGATAACGGTTGGTTTGCCCTCCCACTATAAAAGGGGTCTTCTTCCCCAAAGTTGACCTACCTCTTTCCCCCAAAGCTCCATTGTTGCTCCAAGCTCCATTTTCGCCCGATCTCTCTCCCTAGCCAATCAAACTTGTTGATTTGCTCGGGATTGGTTGAGAAGGCCCAGATCTACACTTCAACCAAGAGAAATTTGATTCCCCCCACTTATCCCTAGCGGATCTTGTTACTCTTGGGTGTTGAGCACCCTAGACGGTTGAGGTCACCTCGAAGCCATACTCCATTGTGGTGAAGCTTCGTGGTGTTGTTGGGAGCCTCCAAGTGTTGTGGAGATAGCCCCAATCTTGTTTGTAAAGGTCCGTCGCCGCCTTCAAGGGCTCCAATAGTGGAATCACGACATCTCGCATTGTGTGAGGGCGTGAGGAGATTACGGTGGCCCTAGTGGCTTCTTGGGGAGCATTGTGCCTCCACACCGCTCTAACGGAGACGTACTTCCCCTTAAAAGGAAGGAATTTCGGTAACACATCCTCGTCTCCACCGGCTCCACTCTTGGTTATCTTGTCCCTTTACTCTTGCAAGCTTACTTGTGTTATATCCATTGCTTGCTTGTGTGTTTATTGTCTTTGCATCATTTAGGTTGTCCACGTAGTTGCACATATAGACAACCTATTTCATTGCAAGTTTTAATTTGTTAAAGAAAAGTCTAAAAATTGTTAGTTGCCTATTCACACCCCCTCTAGTCAACCTTATCGATCCTTTCAACCGTCCAGCAAGCCTACGATGGAATTACCCACGCACAGCGGTGAGCATCATGAAATTGGTGATGGGGGATGGTTGATAATGACGACGGCGACGAATCCCCCTTTCCGGAGCCCCGAACGGACTCCAGATCAGCCCTCCCGAGAGAGATTAGGGCTTGGCGGCGGCTCCTTATCGTAAAACGTGATGATTTCTTCTCTCTGATTTTTTCTCCCTGAAAGCTAATAAATAGAGTTGGAGTTGGCGTCGAAGGGTCTCCAGGGGGCCCACGAGGTAGGGAGGCGCGTCCAGGGGGAGGGGGCGCGCCCCCCACCCTCGTGGACAGGGTGTGGGCCCCCTAGTCTTCATCTTTGGATATTCTGCTGAAAACAGCGTCAGTCTGGGTTAGTTCCATTCAAATCATACAAGTTAGAGTCCAAACAAGGGCAAAAGTGTTTGGAAAAGTAGATACAACGGAGACGTATCAAGCTCGTGGGTCCCAGCAGTCAGGGGGCGAATCATTTTTTTCGCGAAATACGCTGGCCCTTCCGGTGGGTCCCTGCTGTTAGGTGGAGGAATAATTATTTTGCGCGTAATAAGGAGGCACTTCCTTGTGGCTGCTGTGGACCCAACTGCCAGCCTCTCCACGTATAGTCCACATCCGATGGAAGTCGTTCCTTGACTACATTGACAATGCCGCGCTGAGAGCACCACGGCGGTGGACGACGGCGAGGCCTAGGAAGGGGATGACGCAGAGCCGGGGAAGACGCGACAGTGGATGCACACGCCAAGAGGAGTACGAGGGTTCACTGGTTCGGCCGCAGAATAACAGGGGGTGTGAGTGAGTGGAGGGATGGCCTGGCCAGCGGTGGGAGTAGTAGGGGGCGGTGAGGCCTCCGCGGCAGCACAGCCGGCCACGGGAGGCAGGAGCAGGCGGCACGACCAGCGCTGGTTTGGCGGCTGGAGCAAGAAGACCAGAGGTTGAAGAAGCAGCTAGAATCATTTATATTGACTAAGTTGACAAAGCCCTTGGTACATCAACTTAGTAGGACCACAGGTCAGCTTCCGAAATGGTGCGCCCCAGATGTCAGGGGGAGGAATCATTTTTTGGGCGGGTGAAGCTAGAATATCCGAGATTGAAGAAGAAGCACGGCATCCGTTGGATGGACATCCAACGGCCACTGCTGCTAGAACCGTGTGTTGACTATAAGTTGACAAAGCCTTGCATACGCGTTAACTCTGTTTTTTAGGGGATGCGTCAACTTAGTATGGCCAGAAGTGTGTGGTAGAGAACTTATAGCCCATTTCAGATTTGTAAGAATGTGTAGCCCATTTTTGAATTCTAATGGAATTTACTACACCCATTTACAGTTTGTTAAAAGTACATCCCATTTCAACCAACCGTTCAAAACAGAATTCAATAAAATTTCCCACATTTTGATGGGATCCGAATATTTTTATCCCGAAATTTCTAGTCAGATTAAATACAATTTCAATATAAATTTATATTACTTAAAAGTCCAACAAAACATTGTGCTTGCAACAATTAATGAAATTAAAATTTTCAATATCCAAAAATAATATTTTCTAAAGTAATCATTGTTTGGTGCATATTTTTATAGTTACTACCCAGTTTTTATAATTACATCCCATTTATTATTTCTTAAAGCCCATTTTCTTGTTAAGCCTAATGCATCCCTCCTAGGAAAGATTTGCAGCCCAGCGGGGCGGAGAATAACAACTTGACCTTGCCTGGGTATTCCTAAAAAATAAGGAGGCACTTGCGTATGTGAGGCTATGGACCTGGTGGGTCCCCATTGTCATTCTCTCCAAGTAAAGTCATCTCCTCGCCCGCGCGCGCTTTCCGCCCGAAACAGTCAGCGCCGCCCGCCCCGCTTCCCGATGCAGGCAATTGCTCCGCCTCAAATGACACAAGTGCCGTCCATCCGTCCATCTCCCACACACATTAATGATACGCAGTTGCCGAGGCGGCTACTCCGGCGCCACACGTCCGTCCCTCCGCCCTCCCACCATTGCTATATAAACTGCTGCGCCGGCCATAGACGCAGTCATCCGCATCTGTTCCCTTGCTCCTGTCCACACCACTACTGCCCACCATGGCTTCCTCGCGCTACAGTGCTCTTCGAAAAGGGCGGACGATGCACCACAAGGAGATGGCAGCCATTGCTGCCGACCAGCTGGCCGGCAGGCAGCCGGAGGACGACGGCGTCCCAATGGAGAACATGGTAGTCGATGATCCGGTGCCAACCCCCTCCTCCGCGCCATCCTCGCCGGTGCATTGTACCATGACCATCGGCGAGGCCCATGCCCAATATATGGACAAGGTGAGGCAGATGCGTGAGGAGCAGTTCCGGGAGCCGCAGGCTGACGCCGCCTACGACCACCATCTCCTCCAGGAGCACCTGCAGGCGGAGGAGCAGATCACCGTGGAGCGGGCGGAGCAGGAGATGTTGCTCGACTCGTACCGCTCCGGCCACAAGGGCCGCCTCAAGCGCTGGCGGTACCGCATGCGGGTGGCGGAGGCTGCGACCGCCTACAAAGAGGCTAGCAAAGAGGGCGATGAAGCGGGCGAGGCGCTGTTTGGCGAGACCGAGGACGAGGCAGAGGACAATGCCGGCTCCGACGATTCCTCGCTCCGCTGGCGTCGATGAGGCCCTGCTCCGCCGAGGCCCCGTGGCGCCAACAACGAGGCAGAGGACACCGCCGGCTCCGCCGAGGCCCCGCGGCGCCAACAATGAGGCAGAAGACACCGCCGACTCCGCCCCGCCAACAATGAAGCAAAGGACATCGCCGGCTCAGCCGAGGCCCCACCCTGCCGGCAACATGGGGGACGATTTCCACCGTTCCACTGAGGCGCCGCCTGCCGGTAACGAGACAGAGGACATCGCCGGCTCCGCCGAGGCCCCACCCCGCTGCCAACGAGGCCCCGCCACATAGAAAATGAGGAAGAGTAGAACACGGTAGGTCGCCGCCGCTCGGGTCCAAGTAAGGCCACTGCTGCTACCCTCCGGTTGAAGCCAAGCTAGGCGCGTTGACCATTGACGGACGGTTAGCTTCTTGGCGGCGATGTGGAGTCGGAGAGCTGCGCCGGAGAAGAACGCTACTTCTACTTAACTGCTGGAGCAGTTGGCTGATTGACACGTGGGCCCAACAGACCACATGTCAGTTATGCAACTGCACCTGCATTTAAGTCACTGAAGCTTCTGTTCGGCTCAGCGGGACACAGGTGGGTAGCTTCGGTTAATTAATTATACCTCCAACGCACCCCTTTTTAGTTGAAGAATGTATGAAATGTAATGAAATCTGGCATGTTTATATGAAATCCGACCATGTATGAATGAATTTATTTCGATTAGTTCGAATTCCTGTATCACTGGAATTGGATGAACATGCAAAACAATACGTACTACTCCCTCCTTTCCGGTTTCTAGGGCTCAAATCTGAAATCTCATCAACCAAGGCATTTTGTGAATGGAGGAATGTATCCCGTACTTTACAAAACTACTCAAATTAAACTCATGCATTAATTTTGATTAATTGCAGTGCATGCATGCCTGGCCACTAGATGAGTAGGAATATTACATGCATTGGTTTGTTCCTTTTTAATTCTTGCATGCAAAGATTTAACGCGCCTCGAAAACAAAAAATAACATGGAGATGAGCCCTTTAAATTGGAAAAACAAAAAAGTTGAAATAAGCCCTATAAACCGGAAAGGAGGGAGTAGCATTATTCCCAGGGTGATCACCTCGTTTGCCGCAGTTTCACATGTACTCCCTCCGGTCCTTTCTAGTCTGCATAAGTATCTCTACTTTGACCAATCTTATACAAAAAAGTATGCACTTTCACAATGTGCGAACTAAAAAGGAACAGAAGGAGTACAAAGAGTTTGAGCAGCTTATTAGCGTTTCTGTACATTGCAATCAAACACACAGGCCTGGCAATTCATAGAGAACATTCAAAACAATCGATGATTATGCATCTCAGCGACTCACATGTCAGAGGCAATATTTACTTCACAACTAAAGAATAAAGAAAAAATTGATCGACGCTGCTCACAGCAAAGGGCGTCACATTCGAAAATATCAAACACATGTCTTGCTAAAATCAATGAGAAAAATTTGACAAGGTTGTCCCATTCCAAAATATCAAATGCCTACGATTGTGGAATGGGCAGGGTTTGCCATCAGTTCAGACATTGACATGGCACCTCATGCTAAATAAACCAGCCGTTCTTTTTGTGCAGTTCCACCAAAATCAACCAAATTCGCGCGTAGCTTGTATGATTTCGCCCTTATATGTTGCAACGCCTTGAAATTATCGGCACCTCCTTTCTTGTGGTGGAAATGAATGATTCGATGTATTCATGAACATTTTGTGCAGTTCCCATTGAAATCAAGCTGAGCACCCCTATTTGCACAAATACAAAAAAGTGATTAGTATAAAGCAAATTGTACTATGAATTGATAGTTTCAACAGGCACATACATGGTCCATGTAGAGCACACTTTTAGAAAAATGGAACTCACCAGAAAGAATCCTAGAACAACATTGTACTCGCGCATCACAGCAAAAATGGAGATTTGTCAGTCCTTTTGAGTTGAAGTTAGTTTGGTCTTGTGGGGAGTAATGTAACCATCCTTCAACTGCTCCTTCTGATGAGAAGATAGACATGGCTTCTTCATCCTGGCATAATCGGAACTAGTCACTTCACGTACTCCATATTCTTCTTCAGAGGAAGATGATCCTGTTGTGCAAAGTCAAGAGGACTACTAAATGCTAGCATCCCTGTTTGCTCGAAAAAAGGAAAGGAAATATTTAAAACATCACAGATGAAGCGCTTATCAAGCACAATACCACTTTTTCATGATAGTATCTAAACAGTAGCACAACACCAATAGAGATGACAAAGCTCAATCATATGGATGAAATCAGTGGGCGAGTACCAACCTTTGTCAGGAGGCTTATGGTGTAGAGCATACAGATGAAGTACTTCTCCGGAACCATCTGTTGCTATCTACGGTGGTGGCCATGCTTACTATATACTCCTCGATTAGTTTAATGTTTCCAACATCTTCTTGTGCAGTTCCACTAAAATATATGGTATCTTCAAAGAAGATCCCTGTCTGCACAAGTCTATATCTATCTATATATACCTTTACTAATTACAGACTCCCTAAGAATTACCACATAAATTAGAATTTACTAACCGTTCATCCCGTGGGACCGAATTATTACGATGGAGATTAACCCACAATTTCTTGCTTAATTATGTGCTTAGTTCTGGCAGAAAAAACTATAAATTAAGGCCCATAGTCCTTCACGACTTTAGAAATAGAAGCCGTCATCCTTATCCCTAACCTCCTGACCCCAACCATCCCACACATCGCGCCATGGATTGCGCCGCCGCCGTGCTCAACAGCCAACGCCGTCGCTCCCTGCCCCATCCGTCGTCGCTGCCCGCCGAATCAACCCTCTGCCGCATCCCACCGCCATCGTGAATCGTCTCTCTCCTTGGTCTTCCGTCTTTGACCAATACTGGGCGGAGGCTGTGCTTCCGGCCGCGTGGTGGCGATGTGGCTGGTCGAGGGAACACAGGTGAGGCGGACTGTTACCTATTTGTCGATCTGCGCCCACCTCCTATTCTTCCTCTCCCCATCGAACATCATGTCCGCAGTTACTGCCACACATGGCGCTCTCCTCTCCTGCAGTGATCATGTTGTGCCCCTTCACACATCGGACCACCGTGGCGTGGAAGTACATGGAGAAGATCGCGCTCTGCTTAGAAAATTCGGGTGTTTTGAGTCGGCTACCCAGCAAGGTAATTTTTTCCTTCTCAGAAGTTCTTTCATGAAACTTGGGTGGAATGGATTCGTGGGTGTGCTTGGTGGAGTGCCATTAGATTGCCATGTTAGTGGGCAGAATATCCTCTCCTGCACACACGAACTTGGGTTTGCCAAGAAAATAGGTCAATACTACTATCATTTGGCTTTGCAATGGTCATTTACATAGTTCTGTTTTTTCGAATCATGATGGTTTTGTTTGTTTGTTACCGGCTGCTTCAATTAGGACTAACAGTCGAGAGTTGTCGATTGGATTAAATTTGGAACAGGACAATATAATTTTGTTATAATTTGTGGTTCAGTTAGCTTTGAAAAAATGTTTAGGTGATGAATAATACACAATGAATTGCTTTCTATTGCCTAGTGTACTACAATTTAATACGCAGAATGTGAGCTTAACCTTTTTGCCGAGAAAATGTCTGTGTGAAATTGCTAATTCCCAGAAGGAGTAATTCATTCCCCATCCAAGTATTTATTATTGATTGATGCTTCATCTGTTTATGCTGCAGAGGCATGGTCACATGGATGATTAGCATCTTTTGGCAAAAGCATGTTAATTCACTGAAGAAATACTACTGCACCTATGACTATGAGCGAAGATGTCCACTCATGATTTTTGAGGACCACTTGAGGATGTGATCAGTAGTGCGGCTTCAAAGCTGCTTGATATGACATAGCGTTTGATTTTTACAAATCTGAAAGTCGAGCCTAAGCAATGTTACAGTTCAGATCTAAACGTTAAACTTACTGATTATCTGTTGTGCATTACTAATCTGACCGGTCATCAATCTCCACCTTAACCTTTTTTATCTTTCTTATTAGCTCCACGTCTCTAGCGTCTATAGAGTCCTAACCCAAGAATCTCTCCTGCCGCCTTCAGTCCAAACCCTCGGCAAGAGTCTCCCCTGCATCCTCCTCTTCTCCTTGCCACCTATGTCTCCTTCTTTTGCTCCTCGGGTCACTATTGTGACGCGTCCGTTGTCTTTTTCATGAGCAGCTAGATGATTTCAGTCTGAAATTACATCCTCCTATAGAGAATCCTACCCTTTCCATGTTGTCACTGTAGCCAGGTCTAGCAAAGGGGAAAAATTTATGTTGCAAATGATATGCTAAAGTTTAGATGCAGAGGTGTGCAACTCTGTATCCATCAACATCCATACTTCAGGGTGGAGTAGAGGAAGGGAGCATTTACCAGAGATGTGTTTTTAGCAGCATTATTTTTAGATAAAATAATTATACCTGCTTTTATCTGTAAGCTGCACAAAGGGCAGAGGATGCAATTTGGTTTAGAAGAAGAAGAAAACACATTGACACTATGGCTTATAATTCTTAGGATAGTATCAGAACGTATATGCAATATGGTTTAGGTAACAAAAACACAGCATTATGTCTTCTGTTGGAAAATTTGCCACTCCAGAGACATAAACATAATTATCACTTTCATCTTATTGCTGGTATTTTCTTAAAGTAAGAAGATAAAGAAGAGATGGGTTTATATAAAGCAGGCCTGCCGCAACAGTCCAAAGATGATGTCTCAGTATTTCACACTTAAAGCGAGGACAAGTGCTCATAAATGATTATATGTATCTACTTTATTAAACTAGCATATTAACTAATCCCCTGAATCCATGTACTATATATTCTTACTTATTGCATGGCGTTCTTTTGCTTCTTGATAAATATGTCCATTTTCACTATTATTTCACAATATCTGCTATGTACAGTGGCATCATTGAGCATTCCTTTACTTTTCACATTTCAGTTCAATGTTCTGCACAGTTGTAGCGGCCAGACCTCAACCATTCTGATCTCTGTGCTCAGTGTCATCCCTGGATCAGTAATGCTGACACCACACAGTACTTGGAGGATTTATAACAGAGTAGCAACCACACACTTATTACATCGAATGTCTCAAAAGAGAACTTATTGAAATAAATATGGCTTAAGGCCATCTAAAAACGATAACAGTGGAAGGCTTGGAAGATAAGCGAGTCCATCAACTCCAACGGCATCACTGAGTATAGAACCACGACCTAAAAGCACCTTACTCGTCGTCTGAAAAGTCTGCAACATGAAACGTTGCAGCCCGAAAACAGGTCAGCACATGGAATATGCTGGCAAAGTAACACATAGAGAATAACAATGGAATAAGCTACACTACATGCAATTTGGCTGGTGTAAAAACTCTATGGTTACAGTTTTGCATAAAGCCAATTTTTCCCTACTGCAAAGGAATAAATTTAATTAACTATCATGGTGGTTGTTAAACATTGAGAATGGTTGACAGCATTCTCAATCCCAATTAAAAGTGCTCATCAAACCCAACAATATTAGATTAAAGTAACATGATGAGATTCACATGATATCCAGGTACTAGATACTCAAAATGTCCATAACCAGGGACACGGCTAATCATGATTAGTTTGTACACTCTGTAGAGGTTTGCACACTTTTCCCCACAAGACTCGATCGCCTCCGTTTGATTCCTCGCACTACATGGTGTTTGAGAAACGGATGACCGAGACATAGTCTTTCAGAAGCGCTAGCACCTTACATGTGGGTAGACCGGTACACCTACTTTCCCCTACATCTGCTAGTCTACCCGTAAGAGTTCGCACAACTTAGTCAACTATGCCAGAGCCCATAATGGCTTGTGGCTGCACACGTAAGTTTCTAGTTTGAATAATCTCATGATCCCTTTGAGCCTGGGTGGCGGTCTGAAGAAATACAGGCAAGTCCTGATAGAAACCAGGTGCCTCAATCCACCCAGATGTGTGTTTAAGTTGCCACCTTAAATAAACCATTGATTAACAATCTCACATCTGTCATGGATACACTCACCCAATCCACGTCTACTAGCATAGCATGGCATAAAAAGCAAACGTAGAAGTAACTCCCAGGGGTTTGAAAATAAAACAGGTAATAGGTACTACCTCATCTACTTCCCATCCCACAATTTAATTAGATCCTAATCATGCAATTGTTTGAGGATTGGTCTAATGCATAAAAACTGGGTAGGAGAAAAGGTATGATCAAAGTGTTACTTCCCTTGCTGATGATCCGCAAAACCTAGAGACTCGAAGTAACAGGCGGCGCACTCCGGGTATTCTATCGCAGACAAACAAAAAAACAAACATACAATAAGTACTCATCTAATGCACTGGTAAAACTCAAATAAAAGATCCAACCAGAATGTTCAACTTAAGAACTCCGGTTTGCAAAAAGAACCAAATCAAACAAAGCAACGAAAGTCAAACGGCGAAAGAAACAGCTTCGTTTTACTAATCTGGATCTAAGTCAAATTTTATAAAGGAGCAAAAACTTGTTTAAGTTGATTATTCGGAAAGAGGGTTTCGAGACGAAACTCCAGACGCTTGAATCGCCTGATTCCGATAAACGAGCGAAAAGTTATACTAAAACAAAAATCGGATCTGGAATCGTGATCAGAAAAATCGCGGATTAAACCCGAGAAAAAGAAAAACGACGAACAGGCTGACGAACGAACGTTCGTTGACTAAACAGATCTAACGAATACGTTCGTTAAAACGAATGAACGAGCGAACACTCGCTATTTAACCGAACCGAAAAAATAAAACCGATCTAATAAAATAAACCGAATAAAAACAAAAAAAATGAAGAAAAAACTGCTCGGTTTTTTTATAAAAAAGCCGGCGACACGCGAATCGAGGCGGCGGCGAACCTCGGGCG
>NC_041393.1:257365702-257373678 GCF_002162155.2 Triticum dicoccoides
TGGCGGCTAGGGTTTCGGCGAAGTGGGCCGGCGGCGGCTGCGGCTGGGCCTGGGGGTGGGGGGCTCGGGGCGGCACTATTTAAAGGCGCCCCCGGGCGGAGTCCCGCTCGGGCACGGCCCGTAGGTCGGTTGCGTTTTTTTTAAATAATTCCGCGGAGAAGAAAAATAAAAGGAAATACTAAACGGACTCCAAAATTCCCGAAATAAATTTTCCCCGGCTTCTAAAATCAAGCCGGTCAAGATGAACATTTATTTGGGGCCTAAATGCAATTTTGAAAAACGCACATTTTTCCTAAATTCAAATAAAAGGCGAAAAACTTCCAAAATAAAACTTATTTGATTTTTTTAAATCTTCATTATTTCTTTATTTTGGGAAAGTCATTTTATTCCCTCTCTGAATTTTTTGTAGTACAAATAATTGCAGATAAAATAAATAAAATCAATGATCCTATTTTCAAAATTTGAGAAAAACTCAAATAAGAAAATAACGAAATCCCCAACTCTCTCCGAGGGTCCTTGAGTTGCATAGAATTTCTAGGATCGAGCCAAAGATGCAACAAAATATGATATGCAATGATGATCTATGTATAACATTCCAAATTGAAAATTTGGGATGTTACAAACCTACCCCCCTTAAGATGAATCTCGCCCTCGAGATTCGGGTTGGCTAGCAAATAGGTGAGGGTGGTCCTTGAGCAGATCTTCCTCTCACTCTCAGGTGGCTTCCTCCTCGGTGTGGTGGCTCCACTAAACTTTGCAAAACTTGATAACCTTACTGCGGGTAACTCGACTGGCATAATCCAGAATTCTAACTGGTTTCTCCTCATAAGTCAAATCATCATTCAACTGAATTGCTTCCAGTGGCATAGTATCTCTCAGTGGTACATCGGCTATTTCTGCGTGACACTTCTTCAACTTTGAAACATGGAATACATCGTGAACTCCTGACAATCCCTCAGGTAATTCCAACTTGTACGCTACTTCTCCCATGCGTTCCAAAACCTTGTATGGCCCCACAAAACGTGGTGCTAACTTGCCTTTAACTACAAAGCGCTTAACTCCTCGTAGCGGAGATACTCGAAGATAAACTCTGTCTCCGACTTCGTGTTCTGTCTCCTTGCGTTTTGAATCTGCATAGCTCTTCTGCCTTGACTGAGCTACCTTGAGCCTGTCGCGGATCAACTTTACTTTCTGTTCAGACTCCTTAATCAAATCCGGTCCAAACAACTGGCAGTCTCCAACCTCATCCCACAACAATGGGGTTCTGCACCTCCTTCCGTACAAGGCTTCGAAAGGGGCCATCTTCAAACTGGATTGATAACTGTTGTTGTAAGAAAACTCCGCGTATGGCAAGTTGTCATCCCAACTAGATCCATAATCCAACACACAAGCTCTTAGCATATCCTCCAAAATCGGATTGACTCTCTCGGTCTGTCCATCTGTCTGCGGATGGAAAGTTGTGCTAAACTCCAGCCTGGTTCCCAATGTTTCATGCAATTGCTTCCAGAACTTCGAGGTGAATTGGGTTCCTCTATCTGATACGATACTCCTCGGAACTCCATGCAAACATACAATCCTTGTCATGTATATCTTAGCCAATTTGGCACCGCTGTAGGTAGTCTTTACTGGAATGAAATGAGCTACCTTCGTCAAACGATCGACTACAACCCAAATCGAGTCATAGCCTGAACGAGTCCTGGGCAATCCCGTGATGAAATCCATGCCTAGTTTGTCCCACTTCCATTCGGGTATAGGCAATGGCTGCAACAATCCGGCTGGCTTTTGATGTTCTATCTTCACCCCCTGACATACATCACAAACTGCTACATACTCTGCAATATCCTTCTTCATTCCGGTCAACCAGAAAGCTTCCTTCAAATCCAAATACATCTTGGTATTCCCGGGGTGAATCGAATATGGTGAATCATGTGCCTCTTGCAGGATCAACCTCCTGATCTCCGGGTCATTGGGCACATAAACACGGTCCTCAAATCGTAGGGTATCGTACTCATCCTCACAAAATCCCTTAGCCTTTCCTTCGTTCATTTTCTCCTTTATAGAGGCAACTTCCTTATCTGTCTTTTGAGCTTCTCTGATTTTATCCATCAATGTAGACTAAATCTCCATTGCTGCTACATAGCCTCTCGGAACTATTTCCAAACATAGATCATGAAGATCCTCGGCTAACTCCTTGGGTATTCCTCCCATCATTAGTGTATTGACGTGGCTCTTACGGCTCAACGTGTCTGCTACAATGTTAGCCTTCTTGGGGTGATAATGCAATCTCATATCATAATCCTTAATAAGCTCCAACCATCTCCTTTGCCTGAGATTTAACTCCTTCTGCGTGAAGATGTACTTCAAACTCTTATGATCCGTGTACACCTCACAATGATTTCCAATGAGAAAATGTCTCCATGTTTTCAGTGCGTGCACTACGACTGCTAATTCCAAATCATGAGTAGCATAATTCAACTCATGAGGCTTAAGATGTTGTGAAGCATACGAAACAACTCTTCCCTCCCGCATCAGCACTGCTCCAAGTCCTCGACGTGAAGCGTCGCAATACACTTCATAATCCTTAGTCTGATCTGGCAGAATTAATACTGGTGAGGTAACCAAACGTTTCTTCAACTCCTGGAAACTAGCCTCACACTCCTCAGTCCAAATGAACTTAGTATCCTTCTTCAACAACTCTGTCATAGGCTTCGCAATCTTCGAGAAATTTTCAATAAATCTCCGGTAGTATCCTGCGAGTCCAAGGAAACTCCTGATCTCTCCAACTGTTGTTGGTGCTTCCCAGTTTGTCACAGTGACAACTTTAGTGGGGTCTACGGCAATACCTTCTTCGGATATAACATGTCCGAGAAATCCAACTTCCTTCAACCAAAACTCACACTTGCTGAACTTGGCATATAGCTGATGTTCTCTGAGCTTCTCGAGTACCAAACGCAAGTGTTCCTTATGTTCCTCTTCATTCTTCGAGTAAACCAAAATATCATCAATGAACACCATGACGAACTTACCCAAAAACTCCATAAACACCTTGTTCATCATGTTCATAAAATAGGCTGGGGCGTTAGTCAGACCAAATGACATAATGGTATACTCATACAGCCCATACCTGGTGGTAAAAGCCGTCTTCGGTATATCTTGATCCCGAATCTTCAACTGATGGTATCCTGATCGCAAATCGATCTTGGAAAACACCTTAGCTCCTTGTAACCGATCAAACAGATCATTGATCATTGGTAGTGGGTACTTGTTCTTGATGGTTACTTCATTCAATCCGCGATAATCGACAACCATTCTTAACGATCCATCCTTCTTTTCCACCAGAAGTACTGGCGATCCCCAAGGTGAAGAACTTGGGCGAATAAAACCTTTATCCAACAACTCCTTGATCTGCTTCTTAATTTCCTCCAAATCTTGGGCTGGCATCCTGTACGGTCTCTTGGATATAGGTCCAGTGCCTGGCAGTAGTTCAATTAAGAACTCAATGTCCCTATCCGGTGGCATGCCTGGCAACTCTTCTGGAAATACATCGGGGAATCCCTTACCACTGGTACTTCCTCCTGCACAACTCCTGATAAGGAACTTACATGTGCTCTTCTTGGCTCATGCCGTGATACATACTTGATTTTTCTTCCTTCTGGTGTCGTAAGCAAAATCGACTTACTGGCACAATCAATGTTCCCTCCATACATTGAAAGCCAATCCAGACCAAGAATTACATCCAAACCTTGGGATTCCAATATAATTAAATCCGTTGGGAAAACATGCCTTCCTATACTTAATGGCACCTGAAAGCATCCTTGACTGACCATAAACTCAGCTCCCGGTGAACTCACTAGCATAAGTGTCTTAAGAGTCTTAGTGGGCAGGCTAAACTTATTCACAAATCCCCTTGATATGTATGAATGCGATGCACCAGTATCAAAAAGAACAACTATAGTAAATGCCTTAACCAAAAACTTACCTATTACTGCGTCTGGCTGAGCTTCAACCTCCTCCACAGTAACGTGATTCACTTGCCCCCTGTTGAAAGGGTTCGGCTTCTTTCCTGAGCTTCCATTGTCATTTCCATTTTGATCTTCTGGGCAATCATTTGCATAATGCCCAGTCTTACGACACTTATAACAAGTGATATGACTCAGGTCTGCCTTGGATGGTGTTGACGGGTTGGTGCGCTTTGTCCATTGCTTCCTCCATTCCCGTTTCCATTCTTTGCACCATTATGATTGTGCGAGCTACCTCCTCCATGAGTATGCTGAAAATGTCCCCCTGACTTTGGGGTAAAACGTGGCTTCTGCTGAGCTCCAGAATTGTACTTCCTCTGTGCATACTTCCTCTTACGATTATCAATCTGCTGCTGCTTCCCCTCAATCATAAGAGCACGATCTACTAACTCCTGGTAGTTATTGAAAGTGGCTACCATCAACTACATGCTCAGCTCATCATTCAGTCCTTCTAGAAACTTCTCCTGCTTAGCTGCATCTGTAGCAACGTCATCTGGGGTATAATGTGCTAGCTTACTAAAATCATCCACATACTGGCCAACTGTCCGTCCTCCTTGGCGTAAGTTGTGAAACTCACGCTTCTTCATGGCCATAGCTCCTGCTGAAACATGGGCAGTACGAAAAGCTTGCTGAAACTGATTCCATGTGACAGTGTCTACAGGGTAAGTGCCTGTAAAATTCTCCCACCATGCTGCTGCGGGTCCGTCAAGCTGATGTGCGGCAAACTTCACCTTTTCTCCATCTGTGCATCCTGCAGTGGTCAACTCCCTCCCTATCTTACGGAGCCAATCATCTGCTACTATCGGCTCGGTGCTACTGGAAAACACCGGCCGATTCAACCTTAAGAAACGTGCCAGATGGTCAACAGGTGGTGGTGGTGGTGGGTTGTTGTTGTTGTTGCCTTGGTTCTGTACCAATGTTTGAATCAAGGTATTCTGCTGCCGAAGCAACTGAGTGATCTCTGGCGGAAAAACAAACTCGGGGTCGCGTCTCGGAGGCATCTGAGGGTTTAAAGGGGAGAGTTTAGAATAGAATGAGGTCTAGTGGGATAACACTACCCATATGCACATGAGACAAAACACACAATATCATTCCAAACAATTCAAACAAGGGCATACGACGGTCTAACTATCGTTACAAAAGTGCTTGGACTAAAACTAATTAAATGGTGGAAAATTCTACTATTGTTATGGTGGTCAACTAGAAAAACTGCTCCGATGAAGATTCCATGATATCTGCTCCAGCTTCATCAACATAGTCATCATCGCTGTCGTCGGGATCCGAGTCGGTGTTGTCGATGATGATATAATTATCTGGGCAAGTAGGTTCATCCTCTTCCTCTCTGGGTGCTGATCCTCCCATGAATACTCCAATCTTCTCCTTAAGGTCACCTTCTGTCTTACTAGAGCGACGATTTCTTCCATATAGTCTTTACGTGTAGCCTTGAGTTCTGCTTCTAGCTCCTCGATCCTGGTCATAGCCTTCTGTAGTTCCTCCATATCTGCGCACATTTGATTCTCCTGGCGTCGGATGTGTTGGTTTAACTCCTGAATATAAGGTGCGATTGATCTGTCCCTCCTGGTGGTGATCATCTCCCAATGCTTATCTCGGCACCCACAAATCTGGTAGATAGTATTCTTGAGGTCGTTGTGGTAAACTTCTCCAATCCGTCCCATGGCGATGTGAGCTGCCATGCTTTTTCCTAGGCTCCATGTTGGTACATCAAAGGTAAACTCTATTGGCTCCGTGACTGGCGCAAATGTCCTTCCTGGAATGTTGACTTGAATCCTCCACCGCTCCTCTTCGGGTAAAGTGGCGTTGAAAGTACCGGTGAAGCTTGGTACTCCTATGTTGAGGTATCTAGTGGCTTCCTTCAAGTGACATCCAAAAGGTGAATTCTGATCTGGTTGTGCAAACTTGATCCTTGCATCCGCCATCCTAAGGAATAGAAAAGATGAGGAATCAGAAATGAGAAGAAAGAGTAGTGATCTAGGGCTTTAGCTTAGTGGCCATGTCCTACAGTCAGCGTGTGCTCTGATACCACCTTGTCGCGACCAGACCTCAACCAGTCTGATCTCTGTGCTCAGTGCCATCCCTGGATCAGTAATGCTGACACCACACAGTACTTGAAGGATTTATAACAGAGTAGCAACCACACACTTATTACATCAAATGTCTCAAAAGAGAACTTATTGAAATAAATATGGCTTAAGGCCATCTAAAAACGATAACAGCGGAAGGCTTGGAAGATAAGCGAGTCCATCAACTCCAACGGCATCACTGAGTATAGAACCACGACCTAAAAGCACCTTACTCGTCATCTGAAAAGTCTGCAACATGAAACGTTGCAGCACGAAAACGGGTCAGCACATGGAATATGCTGGCAAAGTAACACATAGAGAATAACAATGGAATAAGCTACACTACATGCAATTTGGCTAGTGTAAAAACTCTATGGTTACAGTTTTGCATAAAGCCAATTTTTCCCTACTGCAAAGGAATAAATTTAATTAACTATCATGGTGGTTGTTAAACATTGAGAATGGTTGACAGCATTCTCAATCCCAATTAAAAGTACTCATCAAACCCAACAATATTAGATTAAAGTAACATGATGAGATTCACATGATATCCAGGTACTAGATACTCAAAACGTCCATAACTGGGGACACGGCTAATCATGATTAGTTTGTACACTTTGCAGAGGTTTGCGCACTTTTCCCCACAAGACTCGATCGCCTCCGTTTGATTCCTCGCACTACATGGTGTTTGAGAAACGGATGACCGAGACATAGTCTTTCAGAAGCGCTAGCACCTTACATGTGGGTAAACCGGTACACCTACTTTCCCCTACATCTGCTAGTCTACCCGTAAGAGTTCGCACAACTTAGTCAACTATGCCAGAGCCCATAATGGCTTGTGGCTGCACACGTAAGTTTCTAGTTTGAATAATCTCATGATCCCTTTGAGCCTGGGTGGCCGTCCGAAGAAATACAGGCAAGTCCTGATAGAAACCAGGTGCCTCAATCCACCCAGATGTGTGTTTAAGTTGCCACCTTAAATAAACCATTGGTTAACAATCTCACATCTGTCATGGATACACTCACCCAATCCACGTCTACTAGCACAGCATGGCATAAAAAGCAAACGTAAAAGTAACTCCCAGGGGTTTGAAAATAAAACAGGTAATAGGTACTACCTCATCTACTTCCCATCCCACAATTTAATTAGATCCTAATCATGCAATTGTTTGAGGATTGGTCTAATGCATAAAAATTGGGTATGAGAAAAGGTATGATCAAAGTATTACTTGCCTTGCTGATGATCCGCAAAACCTAGAGACTCGAAGTAACAGGCGGCGCACTCCGGGTATTCTATCACAGACAAACAAACAAACAAACAAACAATAAGTACTCATCTAATGCACTGGTAAAACTCGAATAAAAGATCCAACCAGAATGTTCAACTTAAGAACTCCGATTTGCAAAAAGAACCAAATCAAACAAAGCAACGTAAGTCAAACGGCGAAAGAAAACAGCTTCGTTTTACTAATCTGGATCTAAGTCAAATTTTACAGAAGCAAAAAACTTGTTTAAGTTGATTATTCGGAAAGAGGGTTTCGAGACGAAACTCCAGGCGCTTGAATCGCCTGATTCCGATAAACGACCGAAAAGTTATACTAAAACGAAAATCGGATCTGGAATCGCGATCAGAAAAATTGCGGATTAAATCCGAGAAAAAGAAAAATGACGAACAGGCTGACGAACGAACGTTCGTTGACTAAACAGATCTGACGAATACGTTCGTTAAAATGAACGAACGAGCGAACGCTCGCTATTTAACCGAACCAAAAAAATAAAATCGATCTAATAAAAAAAACCGAATAAAACAAAAAAAACCGAAGAAAAAACCGCTCGGTTTTTTTATTAAAAAAACCGGTGACACGCGAATCGAGGC
>NC_041393.1:257374091-257383479 GCF_002162155.2 Triticum dicoccoides
GATCTGGTGGCGACGCGGCGCGGCTGGCGGCTAGGGTTTCGGCGAAGTGGGCCGGCGGCGGCTGCGGCTGGGCCTGGGGGGGCTCGGGGCGGCGCTATTTAAAGGCGCCCCCGGGCGGAGTCCCGCTCGGGCACGGCCCGTAGGTCGGTTGCGTTTTTTTTAAATAATTCCGCACAGAAGAAAAATAAAAAGAAATACTAAACGGACTCCAAAATTCCCGAAATAAATTTTCCCCGGCTTCTAAAATCAAGCCGGACAAGATGAACATTTATTTGGGGCCTAAATGCAATTTTGAGAAACGCACATTTTTCCTAAATTCAAATAAAAGGCGAAAAACTTCCAACATAAAGCTTATTTGATTTTTTTTAAATCTTCATTATTTCTTTATTTTGGAAAAGTCATTTTATTCCCTCTCTGAATTTTTGGTAGTAGAAATAATTGAAGATAAAATAAATAAAATCAATGATCCTATTTTCAAAATTTGAGAAAAACTCAAATAAGAAAATAACGAAATCCCCAACTCTCTTCGAGGGTCCTTGAGTTGCATAGAATTTCTAGGATCGAGCCAAAGATGCAACAAAATATGATATGCAATGATAATCTATGTATAACATTCCAAATTGAAAATTTGGGATGTTACAACAGTGCACAGTATAACGCTACATTGGATGGCGCTATTAAATACTTCGAGGTCATGTGATAGAGCACGGAAAAAGAACTACCGAGGTATGTTTTATGCTCATACTACGATTTTGAGATTCAGATGCAGTTTTATTTAGAACACATTTTTATCATAATATTCAATTCCAATGCATTTGGAATGGGTCAAGTCAATTGTAAGAGTTGAATTAGCTACTTCGCCTTTGAGTCCTTTGTTGTTTAGTTGTAATTTTTTATTCAATAAATTCCTAAATGCACCATTTCTTATGAGCAGGTTTTTTTTAAATCAAAATCACAATGTTGTATATATGTTTCGTGCCTCTCACGTCAATCCTAAGAGGGCACATGTTGGGTTCAATATTTTTATCGTCAGATCTAACCATGATGAAGGCAGGCCCCTCCGATTGATATTAGTAAAGTGGAAGTTGACCAGCCGTCTCTTCCTCTCCATCGTCTCTCCGTGGTGTGCATGTTAAGAACTTATGCAGCAGCGAACGCCAATTTCATGCAGCCACCAGCATCAACTTTTGTGGAGTCCTCTTCTAGGATCTGATACGAGTCCCTCCGACATCAGATAAGGTAATCACTTACCTACTCCTCTCAGATCTAGAAGTATTTTGTATAGCGCCCCATGTGTTACTTTGATTTAATAAGGTTGAAATACTAGAAGTGAATGGTGACCAAGTGTTGATTTTGGACAGAATAGTCTCAGTAGTCACAGTGCCCATGAAACATTGCGATATGATCAAGTTTTAATGTACACTACTGAATATACCTGATATGAGTAGGGTAGAAAAAACATTTGATATGGTATTTTTCTTGCATATATTTAGTAATTAGGCCTTTCCATTTTCTGAAAGAAAACTGATGTATGTTGCCCTGATTTTCCTGTGTAGGTTTGGGCATGCCTGAGGACGAATCCGATAATCAATTGCAAACTGATTGTATCGTATGTTGTGTACTATCGACGCATTTGCTTGGGCGGAAAAGTCTCGCTTCTGATTACAGCACTTTCAGAAGATAGTAGAAGTCGTTTGGTTCAGCCCTTCTGATTTGTGTTACGGTGCTATCGGATAAAGCCCTTCACTTCGCTTCCGCGAAAACGTCCGATCACGGCTGGATACAGAATCCTCTCCGCTACGCATTCACTCGCGGCCAAACCAAATAAAACGCATATTCAGAACTCAGGAGGAAATATCAGAGGCAAAGCTTCCCGACACTGAAAATAAAAAACGATACCAACGTGGAACCAAACGCCTCCCATATTTCTTCAGTTCCACTTGGAAAACACAGATTGGTTATGTATCAATAAACCATGTGTTAGTCAAGACAAAAACATGGATGTGAAGCTCAGGTTTGTTAAGTCGTTTGGCTGTACGTGTGACATACTGACATGGTTCATATACATATTGCTAGCTGCTTTATTTTTCATTCATTAATAATACTATATTGAAGAAAATCACCATGTTATTTTGGTTATCATTGTCCTTTAGTATCTAATACTATTTTACCCCATGGTTATAGTTATATTTTCAAATACATATCAATGTGCTTTATATTTTATGCGGAACTTTCGCTTATTGGGAAGTGAACAAATGTGAGCCATCCTTCCATATAAAAATGACATGGCACTTTTCTTAAGTAGGTTATTATCCTGTTATGCGGTAGAATAATAAGCGTTCTCTAATTACTAATTCAATAAAATCAGTCCTAACCGTTGTCAAATTGCATCTTAGATTGTCTATATATATTATAATCACCGCATGCACTTTTCAGTTACCAACTTGGATCACCTTCCAGCTGCATCTTGGGTGAGAGGAATACGGAACAGACGAATTGGTAGCTTCTCTTTTGTGAGAGAAAGATAATTTGGTAGCTCAGTTGGACATGCTCTTTCTATTATAAAATGAGTTACTGCAGGGTCAAATGGTCCAGAACTCTGTAGCATAGACACTAGCTAAAGTTAGATGGTGCCTTAGTGGATAAAAGAAAAGAGAAATACTACTATTACATGGAAAACATTTCAAGTTTGTACCATGTGAACCAAAGTGTGAGTTGGATCGGTTCTAACCTTTTGGTTGTGACAGGGTTGCTATCAAAAAGACATAGTTCATGCATGTCTTGGATATGATTATTTTATACAATTAGTCTATGCTTTATAAAAAATCCGTAAATAGAACGCCCTAAAAATAACAATATGAGAAATAGTAAGTGAATAAAACTAGCATTTTCTAATATTTATCTTTCAGGCTATATTAGTTGTATAAATATTGATTCTTCTTCACGATGCCTAAGCAAACACAGATTTTTTGTCGAATCTGCTGTACAATGAAATAAGCATCCTGTGATGCATGTGTTCCAAAACAATCTGTAGTGTGAAGAAATTAAAATTTCAACAGCTTAACTATAATGCTATATTCATCTACCTTTTTTCCAAAGGGTTTAACTAATGCATTGTTGAAAGCTAGCCCGTGCTGGTGCACGGGTTGACGACTAGTAGAGATAATTACGTATTACATTAAGAGTGGCATCAAATCAGTGGCAAAACAATTGCTCGTTCTAGCCATAGCAATAATTAAGATGCAAAACTATATCATTACTTGTGTCATCACAGTTCCAGTGCTTCATTACAGCACCGGGAGTTGATTTTTATTTTTCTTCCGCTTGTTCTTCCCCTTCATCACTTGGTTCAATAACAGACAAGCTTCACCTTCAATGTAAGATTTGGCATGTCAATTAGGGAGTACAAGTATAGTACTAAACTTAATTTTCTGATGAAAGTGGCAAAATACAGGCCAGCAGTTGTGAAATATCCTTATCTTACCTCAATGGGATATTACGTTGCCCATACAGATTGGAAGTCTTGTCTTCATTTGTGCAGTTCACTAAAATCAAGCAACATTATCATACAAGTAGCACAACATATGAAAGCACACTACAGAATCATGTGAAAGAAGGCTAGTACTAGCATCTCATGATGCGGAATTCAAACAACTCACAAGAAGAAGATCTGAACCAAATTCGCCTTAACGGATAGGAAGTAAGATCTCCTCTTGTGCAGTTCCACTAAGATCAAGTAATCAAGCAACGTTGTCGGTGTGACATTTTGGTTGAACTGCACAAAACACTCTTAAAACAAAAGTGTTTTGTGCAGTGCAACAAAAGGTCACAATGGCAATGAGGTGAAGTAGATAACCCTGTTTACACAGAGGTGCAAAGGAAACAATTAGTGGTCAATAACGGTGGATGACACAGAAGCCAACAAAAAGAAGCATCTACCTTATCTAAATGGGAAAGAAAGCAAGAGAGTAGCATTTCTCAAATGGTGGCATTGATTAATATTAACATAGAGATTATATTAACAATAAAATTCGTTAAACATGTAATTTGCTTTTAACTGTGGCATTGCATCAATTTTCCAGCGGCATTAATGGAGGGTTTTTGTTTATAGGGACATTTTGGTGTAGGGACTAAAAAAACTCCGTGTCAGTCCTATCTAAACCAAACAGGAGGGACTTTTAGGGACTAAAAGTGGGCATTTGGGACTAAAAAAAGAAGACCCCGAGGGAGTCTTTTTGGGACTTTTTCTAACATTTGGGACTAAATAGGAGGGACTTTTTCTAACAGTTCATTACTAGGGGTAACATGGTATTTTAGCATGTCATTTAATAACCTCTAGTCCATGTTTAGTCCCTGGAACCAAGCAGGTAGGGACTAGGGAGTTTTTAACCAAACGGGGCCTTAGATTAACAACAGCTAATGAGTTGCACGGGATAGTGGACGCACCAGCACCATGTGCATCTACCGATGTACTATGGTCATGCATAGTCTGTTGCAACAAAGAACAAACAACCAAGGAGCATATTTGTGTTGGTCCCAGTTTTGTTATCTTCAGACACCTTTCCCTATGTGAGCGCAGCAAATCTAGTCCTGCTCAAACTCTACAGCCTTGTCCCTTCCTTTCCTTTTTGAACTAGTACTTTTGACCCTTCCTTTCCTCTTTGAACCACGTCCTAGATTTATGCGATACAACTTTCCCCACTACTTTCCCCCATTCCTTTCCTTTTTGAACCACGTCCTAGATTCATGCTATACAACTTTCCCCCTTCATTTCCTCTTTGAACCACGTCCTAGATTCATGCTATATACAAATTTTCCCACTACTTTCCCCCACTCCTTTCCTCTTTGAACCACGTCCTAGATTCATGGTATACATGCAGCTAGAGCAATGCATGTGGAGTAAGTAAATTATACCTTAAGGTTCTTGGGGCGTGGTTCGGTCGGCGACGGGACGACGGCGAAGAAGAAGGGGTTGGAGGCCCTCCTGCGCCGCCACTGGGTGGAAAGTGAACAGCTGCACCGGTAGTGGATTCCCTCCCTCGCCGACGGCGACAGTGTTAAGCCTCCTTCCCTTCCCGGCGGACGGATCCTGCCGACTCTTTGAGCAGCAGTGAGGGGAGAGAGAGGCCAACGAAGTCTTGTTTAGATCTGGAGAGGGCGAGAGTGTGTGAAGAGAGCAACTACAAGCGTTGAGGCTCCAGCGGGAGAGGGCGAGAGAGTGTGAAGACAGCAACTACAAGCGCTGAGGCTCCAGCAGGAGAGGGCGAGAGAGTGTGAAGAGAGAAACTACAAGCGCTGAGGCTCCAGCATGTATATATATACTAGAGAGAGTGTGTGAAGCGTGCAAACCCTAGAAAACATTTTGACCAGTCAAAGAATCCTCCTGGCACAAATTATGCTCAAGTGTAGTCATCGAACCCGAGACCTCAAGTTTGATGAGCGAATAGGCTAACCAGCTACACAACCCTCCCGTTATGTTCAACAAGAGGAAAATAACCTTTTATACATTCTTGCATTCGTGTGACAAGCATGCCATGTTTTTTTTGTGTGTGGGAGTCATTGGGATTTCAATCATAATCGTGTCATGTGGCTTTGGTGGTAAGACTATCCACAGTGGTGCAGAAATAATGCAGCCTTATTCACCTTACCTCTCTCCACATAGTAAGTTGGGTCCCACCAGTCAGAGGGTGAAACAAACAAATTAATAAGAAAATTTAAAGCGCCAGCAGTGTATCTTACCTCACACATCTCGCTACTGCTCGGGAACACTGTCCAATTGATCACTCTGTTCGCTCACGTACTATTTTAAGTGAATCCTTATTATAACATGCACACAAATTTTGGGCACTTGTATTCGACTTAAGTCAGTGTGCCACCGTATCTCATATACTTACTACTCCCTCCGACTAGGTGTAATAAGTCACGTTAGAAGGTGCAACGGGACCAAGGTGCGTGCGTGCTTGTGTGTGTGTGTGTGTTTAAAAGCATGTGTGTGTTAGAGAGTGCGACAGATCTACCTACTCCTACAAAGAGATGGTGTGTAGTGTACGATTTTAGCCGCGAGAATCGGCGCATCCTCTCGTTTCCGAGCGTGTCCGGTAGGGACATGCGGACAGCTGCCACGCCCGCTCCTGACCAGCCTGGCTCACCCAAAGCCCCTCCATCGCCCGCGCGCGCTTCCCGCCCGAAATGGTCAGCGCCGCTCCAAAGAATCGGTGCCGCATTAATGCCCGAGCAGAGCAGACGCGACCTCTCACTAGCGCAAGAGTGATGGTTGCTTTGTCCGTCCAACTTACTGCTGGGTCTATGTGATTTGACGGCTCATTGGTCTTTATTACTGAGCTGGTAGCACTGCTGGATGTCCCACACTTTCGGCGAAAGGAGGTACCTATACTAGATTACAATTTTCTCCATTCTTACAGCGGAGGAGTGCGAGAGCAGTGAAAACACGCAGGCTTAGTGATTACATGGCCCACCTCACACTATCACCCTGTGACACCTAACTCTTTACATAGTACTCCCTCCATTCCTAAATATTACTAGATGAGTCCCCGCGCGTTGCCACGGAACAACGGTATATCTCTCTGTGCAAAATTATCGATTTCATAGAACTAAAAAGAAAACTCTACAACCGCATGAAAAATGTGGTAGCCAAACTAAATAAACTCCCATCATTATTTAGATCATCCCACGTAAGGAAAAAAGATCAGCCAACTCCTACTGCATAATGGGATTATATTTTTCTTTTTGACATGTTAATGGGACTTAAAAGCTCACTTACATGCATGCTACCGGTGCATGCTTGCATGCAGACATGTTGATGTAATTTAAAACCCACTCACATGCATGTGCCACGGTATTTCTGCATGCTTGCATGTGGCTTAGTGCGGAGCCTCTCAACGTCTAGATTAGATGTCTATTATGGACTGATTTACTTCATCTAACGGCTACATCAATTTTGATGATGTGTCTCAAGGAGAGGATAGAGAATTCCTAGTAGTGGGGGCTAGCTATTACTAGTAGATAAGTCTTTGTAGAGATTCCACTAGGTGAACTACATACGAAACAAAATGAATGAATCTACACTTAAAATGCATCTATATACATCCGCATGTGGTTCATGGTGAAATCTCTACAAAGACTTATATTTAGGAACGAGGTAGTACTAGTAATTTATCAGCGAGATAAATTTGTACAATGCTATGAAGCTTCCAGCTTCTGTTACATGTATCTTGCGTCCAAGGTTGCCTGTTGCAACATTTCATCAAATACAAAGGAGACTAACATACATGCTATTGCATCTCAATGATTGACAGATCAGAGCAAATATGTACTCGCTCCGTTCCAAAATAAGTGTCTCAACTTTGTGCAAACTTTAGTACAAAGTTGTACTACTACTAAAGTTGACACATATTTTGGAACAGAGGCAGCTAAAGAAAAAAAACGATCCATGCAGTCCCTAGCCCTTGAACCGTGAACCCTCACCAGGCTTCAATTTGCTGGCAATGTTCAAGCTTCCTAATAAATGAAGTTTGCAACCTTTTGACCATCGGATCATTTTGTGCAGTTTCACCAAAATCGAGATGAGCATCCCTGTGGCAAAGAAATTGAACAAGCGTGATTAGAATAAGATTATCGGGACTAGTTGATGAGACATAAACTCATCACAAATACAATACGTAGAAGCCAGTAGAGGTATCAGGTATGTGCGGGGCAAAGAAGTAGAGAAATATCCATAGGGAGTGATGTGGGCAGTTGGAGCAGTGGTGCAAGCCGGCTGTAAAGGGAGTTGTACCTGAGGGACGTAGCTCAACCTTGAGGAGGGCGGCGGGAGGCGGCAACTACCCACGTCGCGGCAATGAGCAAGGGACGAAGGCAACCTCACCGGCTTTGTGAGAGAGAACGGCGGGGACCCCTGATCGGGACGTGCCGACAGTGGGTATTCGCCGTCGGCAAGGCCACCGCTTCTACACTAAGCATCCACCCCTTCCCCAAGTGGACGTGATCCGCCGGGATGTTAGAGATGTGGCCACAGTCGTTTTGTGTGAGAGTGTGTGAAGATATGAACCCCAGCAAGCAACCGTGTAGGCTGGCCCGTCCTGACTATGTATATAGTGGAGCAGTTTCCTTTTCTCTCCATATGAACCTATCAGATTGCGTACGTGCCACTGAAGAAAAAAACTTTATTTATAAATGACGTGGTACCTACTACTCGTTCTCCTATAACCTTGCGCTTGGCATCTCCAAAATATTAACGTTGCGATTGGCTCTTCGCCTCTTCGGGAAGTCGAGCAATAATGGTAGTGCAGTATATATCGTTCTGGCTATATGAGACCGAATGAATTGCTGGACGTCCACCACGTGGGCGAGGGTCGAGGGGCGAGGGAGAGTGCCACATACGGAGCAAAATGAGTGAATCTACACTAAAAAATACGTCTATATACATCAGTGTTTGGAGTATGTACTAGTAGTTCATATTGAAATCTACTAAAGGACATATATATTCCAAACAATATGATATAATCTCTATAACCAAGGTAGTAGGGACAAGGAGTAAACGGAGGGAGTAGTAATTTTTTCTCCTCGTCCTGCGAGCCACCGCGCGCATGGGCGAGGGAGCGGGCGTAAGGCGGAGCAAGCTTCACCTCATCCTGTGAGCCACCGCGCCCGTGGGCGGGGGAGACGGCGTACTAAGCAAGCTTCTCCTCGTTCTGCGAGTTGACGGGACACATCAAAAGTACTCCAGTGTATAGAGCCTTGCCTCTAAGGTAGGCCACACATGGTTTGCCTCTTTTTTAATTTAACATAACGCGTCAAGTAGCAATTTGTTTGTTCACCCATGGTAGACGATCCTCCCTCCACCATGTGGACAACCAGTACATGTCCCAAATTACCACGTGGGCTGCCTTTTTCGTATAGAAATGAGCTCCACCGTGTACCCGCGCGGGTGTGGTTGGGAAAGAGACGGGAGTACGTGCACCGTGCACGCACTTCTTCTCTTCGTGCACGTCCCCCACCTACATGGGTGTGTGTGATAGATACAAACCGCGTTCATGATAGTTTTTTGTTTTGGGGTGGGGGTGGGGGTTGATTTCGTGAATTATTTGTGGGAATATGTGTCGATGACAACTCAAACAAAATTTTGCATGCAATGTGTGTGAAATGGAGGCCTATCCATATCATACATAGAGGGTCGGGCAATCCACGAGAAGAGAGGGAGGGATCATAGAGACGGTCAAGTGGGTGGGTGCGAGATTGATGAAGAGAGCCATCGAAATTGTGTGTGTGTGCAAGCCAAAGATATAGGGCGACTGGCCTACCGGAACGTTAGAGGGCACATGTCAAGTTTGTGTGTGGCAGGGGACATGACTAGAGCGCTCGATGTATC
>NC_041393.1:257383832-257386503 GCF_002162155.2 Triticum dicoccoides
GGACAGGAAATATGATGGGACAGAGAGAGAGGAGTGAGAGAGGGAGGGAGAGGGAGGAAGAGGGGTAGAGTGCTGGATGGATGATGGGGTTGCTTCTCGGAGATGTTGGGAGAGGCCTACTAGACAAACTGAGGGTGGAACTGCAGTGTTATCAATAAGAGTGGGGATGTGTTTCTGTGTGTGCCTGTGCGTGATAGATCTGTCAGGACGCATCCATGGATGATGAAGGGGAACCATGTGTTTGGTAAGCAAACCTAACTAGATCGGTAGATCAATTGTTGTTTGTCGGAGGAAGGGAAAGACACAACTAATGAGGTAGATAGATCAACGTGTGGGTAAAAACGAGTTATAAGGACCTAGCTAGCTATATGTATAGCGAGAGATCGGTCGGTGTACGTCCATTTGTTAGAGGCAAATAAGGCCCAGTGAGACGGATAGATAGAGAGAATGGAGCTAGGAGGTCGTGCGAGAGGCCCAACTACTAGCTAGATTGGGGGTGGAGTGTGCGGTTGTGAGATCGATGAAAAGAGGGGCGAGATTTTACACGTGTGTCTGACCGTATGAGAGACACGAACCAAGGACACATAAAGGAGGAGATTGAAGGTGTGTGTGTATGTTGTAGGCATGCATCGCTGGAGAGGTTTATCGATCGGTGTGTGTTGGAAAGGAGTTGTGGAGACTCTGGGAGAACAACCTAAAGAAAAAAATGAATGTGCCCGGTAGATAGAATGCCGAGGGAGGGGGAGGGCGTGGAGGGCGTGTGCATGCACGAGAGAAAGTTAGTGGTAGCTACAAAGGTTAGACGATTGTGTGGGTGTAAGAGACTAACAAAGATCATAATTTGATATGAAAGCGGATTCATATAGTTGAATAGGAGATCATAGTGTTTTAAACATTGCATGCATGAATATAGCGGTGATACACGTGCTGTGCACATGTTATAGCATAATGTGATAATGCATGGCGTTTGCAACTCACAGCTAAATGCCGAACAATCTAAACCATACTATACATCAAACAATCTCACATTTTATTTGAATTTGTGATAATGTGTGGCGTTTGCAGCTTACAACTAAATATCGAGCAATCTAAACCATACTATATATCGAACATTCTCAAATTTTATTTGAATTTGTGGTAATGTGTGGTGTTTGCAACTCACATCTAAATATTTGTAGGCATAGGGGGCGGGGCACCATACATAATGTGATAAACACATTATACATATGAGACATGCTTTAGATTATGAAGATCTAGCTAGAGCTAGAAATGTAATGTGATTTGAAATCAAAATAAAGTGGATTCAAAAAATCTAGTTCGAGTTCATATAGTACACATAGTTCATATGTAACTCGAGACTAATCATGTGGTGTGCTGTGAAGATAATACACAAACGATGGTTTAACTTGCCAATAATGATGATTGTAGATCTTATTATAACAGAGAAATGAATTCAAATGCTTTGACTTCACAACAATAATTACTGTAGATCTTATTCAAATAGAGAAACGAATTCAAATTTAGTTCATATTGAAGCGGTAGTATATACATTTGGAATGCACTAGAACGTTCATTTGAGTAGTAGGTTGCATACATTATACACGTAGCGAAATATTTTAATTGAACATAACATGAATTCAAAGTTTTGAATGAAATTTGTAGTGCGCATTGATTTGGTACAGTACACATTAGGCTTGTCCGGAAATTTCAACCCGCGCCTTGTTAGCCCGAAATATTTAAGATATATCTTTGTCTCGTTGTGCTCAGACAACTCCCTCCATCTCAACCCGCGCCTTTCTATTCCGAAATTACAACGCGCGCGAAAACTCCCACCTCCTGTGAAATCCCGACACACGACATGCCCGTGGTGCCCCTGAACCGAAAGAACCGCCTCAAATCATTGGGGGGGGGGTACTTTCGTAACTTACCCCACATTTCAGACAAGCGCGTCTCTAAGCCATGGTTCCCCACTGCCATCCCATCCGCCCACCCATTCGTACACCGAGGCTGCGAAAACCCGTGACGAAACCCCACACCCTGCTCCGTCCGCCACCCAGTCGGAGCCTCTTCCCCGACGATGTCGTCCACAGCAACACCTTGACGTCCCTCATCCACCATACCGGATGAGGATCCGTCGTCGATCTCATCGTCCCGCCGGTTCAGCCACCCCGTCCTCCACCTCCAAGGAGCTGCCCCGATGTTCCCCTCGTCTTTCGCGCCACCTCCATTCCCACACCGCCGTCTTCACCTGCACCACCAGAAGAGCATCATCGTCACCGTTTCCTCGGATGAAGCTACGGCCTAATCGGCGCCACCAAAGGGGTTGTACACTAATCGCTACATTTTCTTCTTGATTTGATCTCATGGTGCTGCCGGCGCTAGGTCCCGAGCCGACACGGCGCGGCTCCATCCACGGCGGCGTCACCGGCACTTCCTCCACGGCGTCGCTCCCTCGACGGTGACGTCCACATCAGTAGGAGCTACTGCTGCTTTAGCTCTCGCTCGCGCTGCTGCTCTGCTCTTGCTCTCGTTCCCCTGCCTGGTCTGCTCTTGCTATTGCTCTTTCTCGCACTGCTGCTCTCGCTCTTGCTCTTGCTTGCGATGTTGCTCCAATTTAGCTACACTTCAGTCGACCGAACCGACTTTTGGGTCAGTCGATTTTCAGGGGGTG
>NC_041393.1:257386745-257396404 GCF_002162155.2 Triticum dicoccoides
CCACTATCTATCTTAGGGTTCAGGATGGGGACGGTGGTCGCCGGCGGTGGCGGGGCGTTGGCGGGGCGGTGGCGTGGGGAACGCCAGAGAAAAAGCTCGGCACGGGGGGCCTAGAGGGATGGACGGGGCAGCGGCGGACCGGCGGTGGGGACTGTTTTCGGGCGGGCAGGGTGGTGCACCGCCGGCCACGGGCGGCGGGGGCCACTGTTTGGCCGGTGGTGGCTGGCGGCTCAGGGGGGTGGAGGTTTAAGATGAACCGCATGCCCTTGATTTCGTATCCAACGGCTGCAAAATTGACTGACCAGAGATGAAAAAGTCAGTCGACCAACGTGTAGGCTCATGTCGGTGGGAAACGACACTTATGGGATCACTGGAATCCCTTCTACGGTTGCAGGGCACGGGGATCGTGAAAAGAACGGGACTAACAAACAACACAAAGGGGGATTTACCCAGATTCGGGCCGCAGTGATGTGTAAAACCCTACGATCCTGCTTTGGTGGATGTATTAGTGTTCTTGAGCTCTCGAACTAGCTCTGGGTGATGTGGGGTTCGAAAGAGCCGAATCCTCTCTCTGTGCGCCATGGGCCTCCTTTTATAGGCGAAAGGGGCTGCCACAGTGGCACACAGGAGGTGGAAAGTGATACAGTAGCGTGAGCTTATTGCCTGTATTACAGGACAAGGTGCATTAAATGCGAGGCTTAGGTGTCCCTCCACTTTATCGGGGATGGGGGGCGGGGCTTGTCCCGTCCGTCGTCGCTTCCTCTTTCTTCGACACGTGCCCTAGCCAGCGATGCATGCGGTGCCATGTAGGTAGGCAGGCAGCTGAGGTGGCGCGGTTGTGGAGCCTCCACGAAGGATCGCATGCTGCCACACAGGTGCCTGCCCTTCTGGTTGGGTCGGCGGCTGTATGCGAACAATGGTGTAGCTGGCATGGGCCTGGCAACAGCCCTTCCGGTGCATTTGGCGAGAGCCTTGTTGGACGCGCTGGCCTCCCCGGTAAGGATCTTGCCGGGGGTCTCGTGGGTTTCTTTGATGAGGATGGTTGCCTTCCTATCCTCATTTGATCTTGAGCATTCTATGTCTTCACAAACATCTGCATGCCACCACGGAGGTGCCTCCCGAGCCTTGTCCCAACGCATCTATTTAGTGTTGGTGGGCTCAAGAGTGGCTCGCTCGGTTGGCGTGGGTGAGCTGCCCCGGCAAGGGTCTTGCCGGGGTTGCTGAGGTTGCCCCGGCAAGGGTCCTTGCCGGGAAAACCCGCTTCGCCCATCTGATCTTCGTGGCCTTGGTCCTTGTTGTTGCTTCGTTCGTCCTTGTGACCTTGGCTTTCCTCCGGCTCCCCTTTCCTGCCATGTTATGCGTGGCCGTGGCGGGAGGCTCTGACTGCCCGTGCACAAGTAAAGGGGTCAAAAGGAGAGCCCCTACTTTTGTACACCAACAGGAGCCCCCGGGCCTGGGCCATACATAAGCGCAGCACGTTGTTGGGCTAGGCCCAGGACGGTGCGCGGGTGGTTGGGGCGGATTTTTACCGCGGCCACTGTTCCGTCTGCTGCGCTTCCCCACGACCCGCATCGAACGTGTGACGTGGGGGTCGTGCGCGTGCATGACGTGGGAGGCATGCATGGGAGAGCGCCCGCACGCACGCGTCGCATCACAGTTAATGGGAAAGAAGGCGGCCCACGCCTTCCCCATAAAAAGGAATAACCACGGGCGTGCTGCTCACTTTACCCCTCCCCTGCACCTCCCTCCAATCTCAGAACCGCCGCCCCCTTCTCCTCGAGCCCCTCTGTTCTTGTCCCTCACTGTTGCGCTTTCGCCATCCTCTGCTTCCCGCAACCGCCATGGTACCTAAGTCCACCAAGAGCAAGGGAGCGGTGAAGGATGCTAGCGCGTCGGAGGAGCCGGAGAGCGAGCTGGTGGTGCGGCGAGTGCAGTTCGCCTACTTCCTCCCCTCAACGGTCGGCGTGCCCGAGCTTAGGGAGATGTTCAAGTGTTTGTGGGGCGTGAAGACATGGGGAGAGAAAACGGGGCACCCGGCCATGACCGTCGTCCCTGCCAGCGCTAGGCCCTCCCCTCACCGGTACCCTTTCTTCGTCGATTATTTCTCTTGAGGGCTCTATCCCCCCTTCTCCAATTTCTTCTAGGACATCATGCACACCTATGGCTTCCGCCTCTTGGATTTTACTCCGAATGCTGTGGCGTGCATGGCCCTCTTCGCCCACCTATGCGAGGGCTTCATCGGGGTATACCCCAACACGGTGCTCTTCCGCCATTACTTTTCCCCTCGGATCCAAAGAGGGGGCGCCATTGCTGGCTGCGTCGCCTGGATCCCGAGGGCCAAGGGGGCGTACCCGGACGGCGCCACGAAGGAGAGGTGGGAAGAATGGCGGGGCCGGCGGTGCTGGATCAAGGAGAAGGACCCGCCAGCGTTCTGCGAGGTTCGCCGGAAGCCGCCGGTCCGTGGTGGCGAGTGGGGCGACAACGACGCCGACGACGCAAAGCTCACGATCGCCACAACTAGGATTCTCCGGCTCACCCAGGCCGGGCTCACCCTCGAGATGATTGGGGCGGTCTTTATCCGCCGCCGGATCGCCCCTCTGCACGACAAGGGGAGGCCGGCCTGGCTCTACGTGAACACCGCCGACATCATGAGGCTCCATCCCGGCCTCGACAGCAACCTGACGGTGCTGTAGCATGCTCATCTTTGCCAGCGAATCTTCCAGCTCGAGGTCGACAACGCGGGCGAGGTCGAGCGGTCCGGCAAGCTTGCCAGGGCCTCCGCAAAGGCCGGCAAGGTCGACAAGGAGCCTATTTTCAAGCTGCCGGCGGGGGTGGTCCCGCTGAGCAACAACTCTCGTCGGAACGAGATCATCGCCATAATGTCGCTCTTCAACACGCACGACCTCGACCCAAACTGGGTTGAGCCGAACGAGCTCGTGGTGCAGGAGTTCTTCGACACTCTGCACGAGATATACATCACCGACGAGCCGCGGCTCATTCAGGACACCTCCCCGGCAGAGCTGGATTATATTGCCGCCAGGGTGGAGGAGGCGAGGCTTGCCGAGGAGGAGGCAAAGCTCGTCAAGGCGCCTAGCAGCGCCGGCGGAGTGGTGGACAAGGCCGCGGAGGAAGGAGAGGAGAGGGAGCACACCCGGTGGGCTGCAGCCGTTGGGGAGGCCAGCGGCGCCGACACCGGGGCTCCCCTCATTGAGGACGTTATCGACGGGTCGTCGTCGGAGGAGGGCGAGGAGGAGAGGGCCGCGACCGCCGATCCCCCGATTACCGAAAAAAGGCGGGTCCTGCGGCGGGCCACCTCTGGTGAGCCGGTCCGCCCCGACCAGGCCGTGCAGCTACGTCCAACCTAGGAGGCGTCCATGCGCTAGACAAGGGCGGTGACGATGAAGAAGGCGGCAAAAGACGTGGCATCAAAGAAGAGGACACGTGCCTCTTCATCATCCAGGCGCGTCCGGACGCCATCGCCTCCCCCCTCGCCGGCAAACATTGGCGTGGGGGTTGGAAGTGATTTGTTTGATTTCGGGCCCCTCAGCCCGGAGAGAGAGCCCGGACCTCCTAGCCCGGTGCGGAAGAGGAAGACAAAGAGGGGGAGGAGGAGGAAGAGAACGAATAGTAAGCCTCTGCTTTTCCTCCCTCATTCCTTACACTCCTATCCGGTGGCATTGCTTACTTGTCTTCATCTTGCAGGGATGTGGAGACGCTGGCCCAGAGGATCAAGAGGGCCAGGACTTCGGCGATCGGCCAGCCCCCGGCAGGCACCTCCAGTACACCAGTGGTGGTGTCGAGCAGCCCGGACAGCAGCCCCCGGCTCAGCCCCCAGCGTAAGTCCACCATCCGCCCTTTATCAACGTGCGACATGGTCGATGCTTCGGTGTTAACCGTGCCATGGATGCAGGAGAGGAGCAGCACCAAAGGGAGCCACAGGGGTCTCTCCGATCGTGCCACCTCCGTCGACCACACCGCCCCAAGGGGCGTCCCCGGCAAGGACACCAAGTACTGAGGCCATGCACACGGGGGTGGGGAGGAAAATGCAGGCGCCAGCGGCTTTGCCTCGACGCCGGACCTTGGCAGAGAAGGGGCTTCCGCCTCTCGGCCTGGCACGGGTAGGCTACTCGCCCTTCTTTTCTGTTTGCATCCTTCTTTTCCTCTTTTCCTCATCGGCTTTCGATCTTGGCTTCGCCCCGTCTCTTCCTTGGTGTCCAGGCCCCTCTTGGGAGGACGTCGATACCACCATCAAGGACGTCGCCGCAGAGGCCACGGCGGAGGCGGAGAAGATTGCCGCTGAGGAGAGCACCAGGGGCACCAACGAGGACGCCGCCAAGGGGTTCGCCGAAGAGCCCGACAAAGGACCTGCCGGGGACGCCGGCAAGGACGCTGCCGAGGAGGGGGCGTTCGAAGACCTGCCCTCCTCCTCTGCTGCCTCTGGCTCCGGCAGGTACCTAAGGGTCAGTGACGACCTCTTTGTCCACCTTCTTGGCGTGTCGAGCACCAGGGCTCCCTTCGAGGGAGAGGTGTTTGATGAGGAGGCACTTGCCACCGCCGGGCTCGAGGTTGTCGACGAGCCGGGCGCTGGTGGCGCCGGCTCCCAGGAGTAGCAGCTGCTCCAAGCCATGGGCGCCAGCTTCCGTAAGCTTTAGGCGCTCCACCGTGCTTGCCTGGATAAGGCCAAGTCCAGGACGGTGGTGGTGGAGAGGATGGAGGAGGACTTTGGGGGGCGCGTCGCCGAGGCGTATGAGTGGTTCCGCCAGGCCCAAGACAAGCTGAAGGCCGCCCAGGGTGAGCTGGCCAACCGTGAGGTGGAGCTCGCCATGAAGCTGGCCGACATCGAGAAGGCCCAGGAGATGGCGAAGAAGTTGGCCGACGAAGCCGAGGCCGTCCGGTCCCAGCATGAGGCCGCCCTAAAGACCCAGGAGGAGGACCTTGCCGAGCGCGAGGAGAAACTTGCGGCCACGCTCCGCGACAAGGACGAGGAGGTGGACAAGCTCGTCCTGCAGCAGACCCAGGAGCTGGAGAGGAGTCATCAGGAGGCACTCGAAGCTCTGGCCCAGGCCCATGCTGGCAAGGTGAAGGAGCTGGAGGAGCAAGCTCTGAAGCTGGCCCAGGAGAAGCACACACTTAATGGTGCTCTGACGGTGGTGCAGGGCAAGGTAATCAGCAAGTCTGGAGAGCTCTCCGAGGCCAACGCCTCCATCAAAGATCTCAAGCTGAATCTAGGAGAGCTCGAGGAGACGCTGTCGGGGGCCATGACCCGGGAGGGTATCCTGGCCAAGGAGCTGGAGACGAAGAAGCAGCTGCTGAAGAATGAGACCGCCAACCTCAAGGACTACAAGGCGGGCGAGAAACGCTGGCTCGAGCACCTTGCTGCCGTGGCGAACTCGGCCGCCGAGCAGCTGGCCATCATGGGGATGCCGGAGATGGTGTACACCCCCGAAGCGAGCCTGAGCTCCAACGCCAACCTGACCATATACTTCGAGAAAGTCATCGGCGCGCTGAAGCGGCTTCACTCCAACCGGGTGGCCTCCCTGGCCGAGGAATCCCAGATACTCTACCAGGGGACCATGACCAAGGTGCTCACCAAGATCGTGTACTGGCACCCCGACCTCGACTTTGGAGCTGTGCTAAAGAGCTTGCCGGAGGGTGTCGACACCGCGACGCTCAATGAGTGTATCCAGCCCATCCTCAGCCGCATCGACAAAATCAAGAGGGTGTAGGCCCAGTGCTGGGACTAGGCACCCCATTCTCCGTTGCCGCTATAGGTTCATGACCAAGACAAAACTATCTTTAGTTAGAACCGCGGCGGCAATTTGTGTAATATAACTCTGTGATGCCCCTGAAAATATGCACGTTATTTTCCTGTTCAATTTCTCTTTGTATGTTCACCCTACGTCAACTGGGAAAGCTTGCCAGCACGTAAACCCAGGGCGGCATTTTGAGGACGGATCCTCATTGGCCTGCCGAGTGTGCTTGTTGCTGGGAAAAGCACCTTGCCGCCTTGGGCGCGGCCGCTCGTCCTGTCGAGCTTGACTCGAGTCAGAACTGAGAGCGCTGCCAATGGCGAAAGGCTACCCTGCCGCTCTCTGCGCGACCGCTTGAACTGTTGAGCGGACTCGAAACAGGACAAGGGTGTTGTCGATCGCAGGAGGGCCCGTCTGCGTACATGCTTCCCATACATAGGCCAAACCATCGAGGAAAACAACTTTATATCTTAGGGAAACAGACTCAAAGTTCAGCATGACTTACTTCTCTCATCGCCGCCTCGGCGTCCTTCGTGCCAACGGGCAGTGTCGCCTTCTTGGTCGCCTTCTCCGCACGAGCTGTGGCAATGTGGAGCAGCTAGGCCAACTGCTAGAACAGATTCTCACAACAGCATGCGCCCTACCTGGCGCGCCAAAGATGTCGGTGGGAAACGACACCTATGGGATCACTGGAATCCCTTCTACGGTTGCAGGGTGTGGGGATCGTGAGAAGAGCGGGACTAACAGACAACACAAAGGGGGATTTACCCAGGTTCGGGCCGCGATGATGCATAAAACCCTACGATCCTGCTTTGGTGGATGTATTAGTGTTCTTGAGCTCTCGAACTAGCTCTGGGTGCTATGGGGTTCGAAAGAGCTGAATCCTCTCTCCGTGCGCAATGGGCCTCCTTTTATAGGCGAAAGGGGCTGCCACAGTGGCACACAAGAGGTGGAAAGTGATACAGTAGCGCGAGCTTATCGCCCGTATTACAGGACAAGGTGCATTAAATGCGAGGCTTAGGTGTCCCTCCACTTTATCGGGGATGGGGGTGGGGCTCGTCCCGTCCGTCGCCGCTTCCCCTTGCTTCGACACGTGCCATGGCCAGCGATGCATGCGGTGCCATGTAGGTAGGCATGCAGCTGAGGTGGCGCGGTGGTGGAGCCTCCACGAAGGATCGCATGCTGCCACGCAGGTGCCAGCTCAGCTGGTTGGGTTGGCAGCTGTATGCGAACGGCAGTGAAGACTTAGCTGGCGTTGGCCTGACAGCGGCCCTGCCGGTGCGTTTGGCGAGAGCCTTGTCAGGTGGCCCGGCAAGGGTCTTGCCGGGTGGCCCGGCAAGGGTCCTGCCATGGCGCGCTGGCCTCCCCGGCAAGGATCTTGCCGGGGGTCTCGTGGGTTTCTTTGATGAGGATGGTTGCCTTCCTATCCTCATTTGATCTTTAGCATTCTATGTCTTCACAAAGATATGCATGCCACCACGGAGGTGCCTCCCGAGCCTTGTCCCAACTTATCTGTTTAGCGTTGATGGGCTCAAGGGTGGCTCACTCGGTTGGCGTGGGCGAGCTGCCCCGGCAAGGGTCTTGCCGGGGTTGCTGAGGTTGCCCCGGCAAGGGTCCTTGCTGGGAAAACCCGCTTCGCCCATCTGATCTTCGTGGCCTTGGTCCTTGTTGTTGCTTCATTCGTCCTTGTGGCCTTGGCTTTCCTCTGGCTCCCCTTTCCTGCTATGTTATGTGTGGCCGTGGCGGGAGGCTCTGACTGCCCGTGCACAAGTAAAGGGGTCAAAAGGAGAGCCCCTACTTTTGTACACCGACACCTCACCTTGGTACTGCGTTCAGTTTCAACAGCAAAATTCAGTTTCGAAAGTTAAGTTCAGTTTCGACAGTTAAGTTCATTTTTGACGGTTAAGTTCAGTTTCAACAGTTAAGTTCAGAGATGAGCGGCTGATGTATTTTACATCTAGCACTTTGTGGTTATGTATTTTACGTCATGTATTGTAGATGCTATTAGAATTCCACTCAGGTTAACGTTGTTCAATGTCTCTCCTGTCCTGCTTCAGCCTCGGTGTCGTATAACTCACCGGAGCTGCTCCAACGATGAAATCCTCCATCACAGCAGAGCAGTACCTCAGGCTCCATCTCCAGACGCCTAAGATCTTCTTCCCCTCCTCCGACAGCAAAGTCAGCCGGAGCATCCTCACCGGCCAACCCAATCACGCTGAGATCAACATGGCTTCGCCAAAGAGGTTGTACACTTGTTGCGTCTCTTTTTTACTCTACATGTTATATATATTGTCCACTGAGCACACGGATTTGTTCCTTTATTGTCTCCCTGAAAGAAAAAACGTAGGAATTTTAATTTTCACTTGTTATCCTTTTCAAATTCCTATTCATGAAGCACAAGACTAAGAGATAGTAGCATAATAGCATTAAAACCGTGCATTTTCTTGTGGTTTGACTTAATCTCACCATGCTTCTTTACATCCTGTGATCTTGCAATTGTTGTGAATCAAACACCCAGATTGGCAGAAATCCTGTGTTTTTAAATTCTCTGTTTTGCACGTGCATTTCTATCCTATTCCTGTCTATTTCCTATCCCTGCATTGTTGGAATCCTCCAATTCAAACAAGCCCTTACAGAATTACTTCTCTTACAAATAGTTGTCAAAGAAAACCTTGTGTGATTTGTCCCGCTCCTGCTGCGCCGTCGTCCACCCCAGCTCAGCTGCTCCAACGATAGAAGGGTCCAGCACAGCAGGGATCCGGCCTCCAGACTGTCTTTCGCCGCCTTAGATCTTCTTCCCCGCCGCTGGCAGCCATGAAAACTGCATTACCATCATCAACCGAGCAGATGACCTCGAGGACTACACGGGTCCACAAGAGAGGTCGCACTCTTTCGTGTCTTCTTACGTTATGCATCGGTTAATATTACATGCTACTTTATCATCCTGTTCACCGATTAGACTCTAAGTCAGCTCCAAACTAATGGTCAAACTTGAGTTTTTAAATGGTTGTGGGGTACATATCGGGGCCGCTATCAATAGTATCTATCTACTATCTGGTTAATCTCCGATGTCTACTATGAGTTTCATATTGGGTGGGAAACAAACAATAAAGAAGCCATTATCTGCATTTTTTAACTGAAGCCATTATCTGCCTGCTATTATTGGTTTTGGGTGTATCCACAGGTTGCTACCATCACTCTGGATTTCTGCATGCACTCCCTACATAATCTCACTTTGTTTTATTCCTATGCATGACAGTTATTGTAAACAATGGAACTGAACATGTAGAGCAAAAGAGACGAGCCTTTCGTGGCAATAAAATTTCATGCCGATGTCGCTCCATGGTAGGCGCAAAGGCAGCCCCCCCTCCACGCATTTTGGATTGTAATCGAGAGGAAGATATCTGTTCTGAGGGGGATTCGGAAGGAGAAGACAACTCCTATTTACCCCCTGAGGTGTTCGCTCTAACTTGGCATGCTGATGTTGGTTATATCATGCATATGGTGTCTTGCATTGCTTACTTTATACATCAAATATGTTATCTGCTTAGTTTAGACATCCTTTGTGCGAATGCCATCTGTTTAGTTTATTCATCGTTTATGTGAATTATGCAACGCCATCTTGTTTAGCCAGGCATCATATATGTGAATTTTGCAATGCCATCCTGCTTAGCCAGCCATCTTATATGTAAATTATACCAGGCCATCCTTTTTTTCGTTACATATTAAATTTGTCAACAATGTTAGTACATTCAACTGCTCTTCGTGTGCATCAGCCATTTGACACGGTGATGGCAAATTCTGGAGTGAAAACAAGGTCTTCAGAGCAGACTATGCTATCTGACGAAGCACATATCTCGCTGGTTACGGATAGCTCCTCAGAGGAGGATTCAGAGACAGATGACTAGT
>NC_041393.1:257396870-257418627 GCF_002162155.2 Triticum dicoccoides
TATCATGTGTATGGTGTCTCGCATTGCTATGTCATTTGACTAGTTTAGACATGCTTTGTGTGAATGCCACCTGTTCAGTGTCTAATAACCATATATGTGAATTATGCATTGCCATCTTGTTGCAAGACATTATATATGTGAATTATACAATGCTACCTTGTTGCAAAGGCATTATATATGTGAATTATGCAATGCCATGTTATTTAGCCAATCATCATGTATGTGAATTATATCATGCTATCATTTTTTTGTATTATGTGTTCCATTTGTCGACAACGTTTGTATATTCAACTACTCTTCCTGTGCATTAGCCATTTGAAGCGGTGATGGAAGTATCTGGAGTGAAAACAAGGTATTCAGAGCAGACAATGCTACCTGTTGAAGTAGACATCTTGCTGGTTATAGAGAGCTCCTCAGAGGAGGATTCAGAGACTGATGACCAGTCCTATTTCCCCCCTGAGGTCTATGCTCAAACTTGGCAAGGTTATATTACCCCATGTCATGCATGTTGTCTTGCATTGCTTAGTTTTTACATCATATATGGATTGCCATCTGCTTATTTGCTTACTATATAAATCATATATTTGAATTATATCATGCCATCATATTTACATAGTACATACACATTATCTATCTGAATTATGGCATGGCAACCCATTTAATAAAGACATCATATAGTTATATCATCTCATCCTGTTTAGTGTTTACAGTCATCATATTTTGAATTATGGCATTCTATCCGTGAATGTATGTGAATTATGGCATGCCAACCTATTTAATAAACACATTATATAGTTATGTCATGTCATCCTGTTTACATAGTCTCATATTTTGAACTATGTCCTTCCATCTTTTTTAGTTAGCCATCATAATGTGAAATTGTGTCATGCTATCATGTTTAGTTAGCCATCATATATGTGAAATTGTGTCATGCTATCCTGTTTGGTTAGACAACATAAATATGAATTATTTCATGCCCTCTTTTATTCCCCACTATCCATTGCACCTGTCTATCATACAATGTCTATACTTTAAATTACTTTTCTTGTTTATCAGCCATTTGAATTGGAGAGCGTGATGGCAGTATCTAAGGGAGTAACAACATGGTCTTCAGAAAAGATAGTGCTACCAGTTGATGCAGATAGAACCACGGTTGTACTTGCCCAAGGACCAGATCCACCACACATAACCCAGACTCTCGTAGATTGTACCCCTACCCAGTTGGACAGAGAACCAGCTACACCCCTTCTAACCCCAACCCCAGCAGATAGTAACCCAGTTCCAGTTGACACAGCACCGTCTCCACCACAGAGCACCCAAACACGAGCAGTTAGTAAGGGAACTGCAGTGACCCAAAGCACGAGGACCACCACTCCGAATCCCAACTCAACGCTTAAAGGAGAAGAAGATTTGTTCTCAGGTCAGGTTTTGTAGCTATGGTTCATACTCCTTTGCTCTTGCATTACTGTATTTACTCATACCAACTATTTTCAAATTTGAAGGATGGAATTGAAACTCCAATGGCGCAACAGGTATGTTTTAAACCTGCTTCTTTAACTGGTTTTCTGTTGTAACCTGCTCTATGTTGATTTCAGTTTCAATTGAATAAACAGTTATGTTCTCATGTCATGCACATTACAAGTGTTGTTATTGCTCTATAGTTACCCACACTTATATTCTGTCTATTCTGCTTTGTCTTGAACAAATATTATTTGAACTATGTCTCTATCTTGATTCGGCAACAAAAACTAGAATGATATAGACCATAAAGTGACCATGGTACATAGATATATGTTTGTTTCATGCTGTTATCCTGTCCACTTTACTACTGAACTCATTTACCAAAATGAGTTTCATATACAACATGGTAAACATGTGATGTGTCTGCTTGTTTCTCTTTTAGAATGTGGACAAAATATTGGAGAACGGTACCGTGTTATCCAATGGTAAAGGAAGTAATGCAGATAAGGTTCAAGATAGTGAGACATCCCTGTTGGTCTCCAAGAAAGCTGATAAAAACTATCTTGACGACAGTGAGGGAACCCAAAAGTCCTGTCTTGACTTAGTGTTCGAGTTACTGGCCACTACTGCTGGCACAAGCTCTTCGAACTCGCTGCCTGAATCAGTTCATCTTCTTGAGTCTCAACTTCAAGTTGAAAGACATCGATCAGATGTGCTGCGACAGGAAGCTGAAGGACTGAGGAAGTCCCTGTAGAATTCAGATGCATATTTTCTGGTGCAACAGCAAGCGCTGGAGGATTTAAGCGCCAAACAAGAGAAAGTTAATAAGCTTGATAAGCATCTTGCCAGCATTATGGGTATCCATGATATTGCTTCTTGAGATCTTCTGAAGTGGTTTCAGTTCTGGAATTTTTTTGCTGCAGTGTTGAAAGCACAAGTGCTCCCTAGGTGGTTTTGGTAATTAATGTCAACATATCTCTTGTTGGACTAACACTTTTATCTAGTATGTTTCAGATAAGTTCAACAATGGAGTGGCATGGACTAAAGGATGTGGGAACTCCTTCAAGATGCTAAGGACAAAGGATTGGCTCAAGCTTCAAGCTCAAGACTCTTCATTTTACATTTTAGTGATCCAAGATCACATTGAGTCTATAGGAAAAGCCAATACTATCAAGGAGGGATGAGGTGTTGCTTAATGAGCCTCTTGCTTCAAGTGCTTAGTGATATGCTCCAAATACCCTCAACTACTTTCCCACTTCCACACATATGTCCTAAACCTAAAGTCAAACTCGGCCCCACTGATTCTTTCTATCCGGCGCCACCGAGTTTGGATGTCTTAGCCACTGCCACAAACCCTAGGCAAATCGGTCTCACCGATAGGGATCTCAGTCTCACCGAGATGGGATTGTAATCTCTCTGTGTATGTCCATTATCAAAATCGGTCTCACCGAGTTTGAGTAATCGGTACTACCGAGATTACAATGCAAACTTTCTGGTTGACTCATTACTAAAATCGGTCCCACCAAGTTTGAGTAATCGGTCCAACCAAGTTTGCCTGACCAACTCTCTAGTTAGCTAATTACAAAAATCGGTCCCACCGAGTTCGTGTAATCGGTCTCACCGACATTACGTTATGCCCAAACCCTAACCATATCGTTCCTACTGAGTTGCATGTCGGTCCCACCGAAAACCCTAACGGTCACTATGTTTACTAAATCGGTCTGACCGAGTTTGATGATTCGGTCCCACCAAGTTTGGTAAATTGTGTGCAACGGTTAGATTTTGTGTGGAAGCTATATATCCCCCTCCACCTCCTCTTCATTCGTGGAAAGAGCCATCAGAACAAGCCTACACTTCCAGCATCCAATTTCTGAGAGAGAACTACCTACTCATGTGTTGAGGCCAAGATATTCCATTCCTACCATATGAATCTTGATCTCTAGCCCTCCCCAAGTTGCTTTCCACTCAAATCTTCTTTCCACCAGATCCAAAACTTATGACAAAGAGTTGAGTGTTGGGGAGACTATCATTTGAAGCACAAGAGCAAGGAGTTCATCATCAATGCACCATTTTTTACTTCTTGGAGAGTGGTGTCTCCTAGATTGGCTAGGTGTCACTTGGGAGCCTCCGACAAGATTGTGGAGTTGAACCAAGGAGTTTGTAAGGGCAAGGAGATCGCCTACTTCGTGAAGATCTACTGCTAGTGAGGCAAGTCCTTCATGGGCGACGGCCATGGTGGGATAGACAAGGTTGCTTTTTCGTGGACCCTTCGTGGGTGGAGCTCTCCGTGGACTCGCGCAACTGTTACCCTTTGTGGGTTGAAGTCTCCATCAACATGGATGTACGATAGCACCACCTATCGGAACCACGCCAAAAACATTCGTGTGTCCAATTGTGTTTGAATCCTCCAAAACCCTTCCCTTTACATTCTTGCAAGTTGCATGCTTTACTTTCCGCTGCTCATATACTCTTTGCATGCTTGCTTGCTATATGTTGTGAATGCTAAACTTGTGCCTAAACTCCACTTAAACTTAAAGAACTTAAAAAACTGCAACTTTGGTACTTAGTGTCTAATCACCCCCCCCCTCTAGACACCTCTTCTCAAGGTCCTATAAGTGGTATCAGAGCATTGGTCTCCATTGCCTTGGTTTAATCACCATTGGAGGAAGATGGATGAGTCTACTTTGGGGAGTCTTAGACATAGAGTGCCTATTCTTGATGGAGAGTATTTTCATGAGTGAAAAAATGAGATGCTTGTAATTTTCAATCAATATCATTTGAACAAGTACATTGCTAGCCCTTGTGCACCTCATGTTGATCCTATGCATCTTACCCTTGATGAGTCAATTGACATGGTTAGGAATCTTAGAACTGCCGAACTTATTATTAGAGGATTGCCTAGAAACTTGATTGGATGTTTGCCTACTCTTGAGTGTGCCTACACTATATGGAAATTTCTTGAGGAACGATTTCCAGATTATTCCTTGAAAAATCTTGATGAAATTCTCCATAAGTCTATTGCTTTGAGTAAAATGAATACTAGTGATCCTATGTTTGGTGATCGTCTATTTGAGCTTACAAACCTAATGCGTGCCAAAGGAGATGTTGGAATTATTAGTGATATTATTTCCAAAGCTATAAAAATTCATAAGCAAGATCATTATCAAACTCACTCTAACGAATCACCCTCTCTAGGATTTGATCCACCACATGACGATGTTGAACATGGATACTATGATGAGGATGATGATAGTGACTTCGATCTTGATGATGCAATGAGACATTTTGGTCTTATGGCAAATCTTCGGGGATATATGTCAGGAGGAAAAGAATGGGTTCTTGATAGTGTATGTACCGATCACATGACCGGAGATAAAGACATGTTTCGTGAGCTTGCTGAAAATGATAGTCCTCGAAAGTATGTCACTTTCGGTGACAACTCAAAGGGTAAGGTGGTTGGCCTAGGTAAGGTGGCCATATCACATGATAGCTCCATACAAAATGTTATGCTCGTTGAATCTCTTGGATACAACTTACTTTCAGTATCTAGACTTGCTGACTTTGGTTTCAATGTCTTATTTACTGAAGTTGATTGCCAAGTGTTTCGCAAAGACAATCATAAAATGGTCTTTACCGGTGTGCGTAGAGGTGATCTATACATTGTTGATTTCACTAAAAAGGCTCAACCTAAAACTTGCTTCATTGCTAAATCCTCAAAAGGCTGGTTATGGCATAGACGATTAGGTCATGTTGGTATGCGAAACCTTGACAAGCTTATTAAAGGGAATCATATCCTTGGAGTTAATGATGTCATATTTGATAAGGATAGACTTTGCAGTGCTTGTCAAGCAGGTAAACAGGTTGGAGGAAGGCATCCCGTGAAGAACATTATGACCAAAAGGAGGCCACTCGAGCTACTTCATATGGATCTCTTTGGTCCCAACTCCTACAAGAGTCTCGGTGGAAATTTTTTTGGTCTAGTTATAGTTGATGATTTTTCAAGATTTACGTGGGTGTTCTTTCTCGATGATAAATCGCAGGTTCAAAAGATCTTCAAAAACTTTGCTAGGAAGGCCCAAAACCAATTTTAAGTGAAGATCAAGAAGGTTCGCAGCGACAACGGAATGGAGTTCAAGAATGCAAACCTGGACAACTTTCTTGATGAAGAAGGGATTTCACACGAGTTCTCGGCTATGTACACACCTCAACAAAAATGGAGTTGTTGAGAGGAAGAACCGGACGCTCATCGAAATGGCGAGAACGATGCTTGATGAGTACAAGACGCCGAAGCACTTTTGGGCAGAAGCGGTTGAGATAGCTTGTCATGCAACAAATCGCTTGTATCTTCACAAGCTACTCGGCAAGATGGCATACGAGCTCCTCACCGGTAACAAACCCCAAGTTGGATACTTTCGAGCATTCGGCTCAAAGTGCTACATTCTTGATAAGCATCATCGTTCTAAATTTGATCCTAAGTCTCATGAAGGTTTCCTACTAGGTTATGGCTCAAACTCTCACACTTACCGTGTCTACAACAATTTCACCCGAAAGGTTGAAGAGACGGTAGATGTGAAGTTTTATGAATCTAACGGCTCACAAGTAGAGCAATTGCCAATTGATGTAGGAGACAAAGATCCTTCGGAAGCAATCCAAGACTTGTCTATTGGGAAGGTTCATCCAACAGAGGTGAAGGAGAGTACCTCGTCCGTCCAAGTGGAAGCTTCTACTTCACGACAAGGTGAACCAAGAGTTGATACAGAAGCATCCACAAGTGGGACACACCAAGATGAAGAAAATGAGGAAGTGCATCAAGATGAACGTCAACAACCTCCTTCTCCACCACGACAAGAGAACGCCAACGCCAACAATGAAGAAGGCGAAGAACAAGAACAAGATGAAGAAGAAGTTCAACCAAGATCCAAGCAAAAACTCTCATGAGTTCGAGCAAGAATTGTTAAAGACCATCCCGCCGAGCAAATCTATAATGATATTCAAACCGGGAGAATCACTCGCTCTAAAACTCGTTTAGCTAACTTTTGTGAAAACTATTCTTTCATCTCTAGCATTGAACCTATGAAGGTCAAAGAAGCATTGGAAGATCCGGATTGGATAAATGCTATGCATGAAGATCTACACAACTTTGAGAGGAACCAAGTTTGGACATTGGTTGAGAAGCCCGACAACAACCACAACATCATCGGTACAAAATGGGTGTTTCGCAACAAGCAAGATGAAGATGGACAAGTAGTTCGCAACAAAGCACGTCTCGTCGCCCAAGGCTACACACAAGTCGAAGGTATGGACTATGGTGAGACTTACGCTCCCGTTGCTAGACTTGAGTCCATCCGCATCTTACTTGCCTATGCTAATCACCATGACATCACCTTGTACGAAATGGACATTAAAAGTGCTTTTCTAAATGGTGAAATGGAGGAGGAAGTTTATGTTAAACAACCTCCCGGCTTTGTCAATCCTAAGAAACCCAATCATGTTTACAAACTTCACAAAGCTCTTTATGGTCTTAAACAAGCTCCTAGATCATGGTATAAATGCTTGACCAAGTTCCTCATTGAAAAAGGCTTTGAAATTGGGAAAATTGATTCTACTCTTTTTACTAAAAGGGTTAATGGAGAACTCTTTGTGTGCCAAATTTATGTTGATGATATTATATTTGGTTCAACTAACCCTCATTTTAGTGAAAAGTTTGGGAAGCTAATGTCGGAGAAGTTTGAGATGTCTATGATGAGTGAACTCAAATTCTTTCTTGGGTTGCAAATCAAGCAAACTAAGGAAGGTACTTTTGTTTCTCAAACGAAGTACACCAAGGACTTATTCAAGAAGTTCAATATGCAAGAATTCAAAGGTATGACTGCACCCATGCCTACAAGTGGACATCTTGACTTAACCAAAGATGATGAACTGGTTGATCAAAAGGTTTATCGCTCTATGATTGGTTCATTGTTATATCTATGTGCTTCACATCCCGATATTATGCTAAGTGTGTGCATGTGTGCACGATATCAAGATGCTCCTAAAGAATGTCATCTTAAGGCCATGAAAAGGATAGTGAGATACTTAATCCATACACCAAATTTTGGCATTTGGTATCCTAAGAGGGCCTCTTTCGATCTTGTTGGCTACTCCAACTCGGACTATGCCGGATACAAGGTTGATAGAAAGTCCACTTCGGGTACTTGTCAATTTCTAGGTAGATCTCTTGTGTCTTGGTCCTCCAAGAAACAAAACTCAGTATCCTTATCCACCTCCGAAGCGGAATACATTGCCGCTGGTTCATGTTGTGCTCAATTACTTTGGATGACCCAAACTCTTAAAGATTATGGGATATATGTGAAACATGTTCCATTGCTTTGTGACAATGAAAGTGCTATCAAAATTGGTCATAATCCTGTGCAACATTCTCGAACTAAGCATATTGAAGTTCGTCATCATTTCATTCGAGATCATGTTGCTAAGGGTGACATTGATCTTAAGCATGTTCGCACCGAAAAGCAATTAGCAGATATATTCACTAAACCTCTTGATGAGAAAGTATTTTGCAGGATAAGAGGAGAATTGAACATCATTGATGCTTCAAACTTGGAGTAGAAACTCCATTGGATACATGCAAGACATGAGCTTATGACTAATCCTTGATATTTCTCTTATGATGAAAATCTTATGTCTTGGATATATTTGTATCTTGCATGTTATCTAACCCATGTAGGTACTTGGTTGAATCAAATTCCATGAGATTGTAACCTACTCATATCTCGAGCAATCTCTACATCACCAAGTCTCTACACTATGGTGGTTGAAGACAAGGAAGCACGAAACCATTCAAACATATCCTTTGACAAATTCTATGTTGAGATTCATGATTGTCATTTTTGGATACACAAGTGCTCTTCCTTGCAAGAACTAACCCATGTAGGAAGATGGACTCAAATTCCAAGTGGTACTCCAAATTCTTGATAAGCTACATCAACCTTGAGCAAGCCACAGAAGTTCAACTACATGGACATCACCACCAACCAAGGTATGTTATTCCATCTTAGAGAAGCTTTACTCCAAGCCATGAGCTAAAGCAACTCGACAAGATGTGAATACATCAAGATGCTTAAACAAAAAATGGCAACCCCATTTTGAGCTTAAACGATGAATATGACCTATGATCAAGTGATCTCACTTGACTCCTAAGTCAATATACTCTAACATAGGTGACCTTGTCGCCGACCATCTCTAGATGAAGTTCTCTTGTGTTCTTTTCTATGTGTTTGCACTTGTATCATGCATATTTGTTTCCCTTTTTTCAAAAAAAAACTTCATCTAGATTTCTTTCTGTTTGCTCTGCATTTTCTGCATCAAATTCATTGCAAATCATTCAGTAAATTCCTTGAAAATCTTTGTGAGATATTATTATTCTAGTGAGCTAAGGTGACAAGTGTTTTCTCTGCGATGAACTCTGTTACACCGATTTGTTATTTTCGGTCCAACCGAATCCTTTCGGTACAACCGAAGCATACCACTCGGTGCCACCGATTTCACCACAGGAAAAACAGTTTGCCACGTATTCTGTGTTTCTTTTGATCCAGCTCCACTCAATGAATCTTGTCCTACAAGCATCACATTTTTAAAAATGCTTTGTGCCGTGACTCAAGGACCCAACCCATTTGATAGATTCCAGAAAACCTTTCTTGGAAATTGATGTCAAAGGGGGAGAGAGAGATCACATCAAAGCTTATCATTTAGAGAGATCACATCAGAGAGGGAGAGAGGGATCCTTCAGGGGGAGAGCGAGAGATCTCCAGGGGGAGAGAATACTAGTAGAAAGTATTTCTCAAGGATCCCAGATGCTTGGTGTTCAAGAGGAGAGATGGCACATGTCTTCTTGAGGGGAAGACATGTTCATATGTGCTTATTTGCATTAGTTTGCATTAGCTCTATTCATTTATATCTTTCAGCTCTGATTTTCTGTTCCCTATCTTCTCCCAGTATCCTATGCTAGATTCAAGGGGAGCAATACATCTAAGGGAAATAAATCATTTAAATTCATGGCATATCTTTACTCTTGGGGACATGTCTAATCCAATGTGGTACTTAGTACTCACTCTCTACATGTCATCCCAGTCTTGGTATTCTTGTGGTTCTTCTGTTTGCTCTGGCTAGTAGGTGCATCTGTGTTATCTAACCTTATTTTCACAGGTTCATTCCACCCTAAGCCAACTCAAGACTACAAGGTAAGTATATGCATCACAATCATGTGTATGAGGAATTCTTGCTGATGTACATACTGTTTTGCAAGAAGGACTTATGAGCATGAAGGTATTTTCTTTAATATTCTTTGCTCTGATGCATATGGCCAAGATACATGTAACACATTGCCTACTCTATCATGGTTATGCTCTCACATGCTTCTATTTTCCATATTCACATGATTGCATACATGTAGGGGGATCCTATGCTTGTTACATGTCCTTCCAAAGCTTTACTTGATATTCTCTATATCTTTATCTAGAGCTTTGATGTATGTTGACATCAGTTACCAAAAAGGGGGAGATTGAAAGCACAAGTGCTCCCTAGGTGGTTTTGGTAATTAATGTCAACATATCTCTTGTTGGACTAACACTTTTATCTAGTATGTTTCAGATAAGTTCAACAATGGAGTGGCATGGACTAAAGGATGTGGTAACTCCTTCAAGATGCTAAGGACAAAGGATTGGCTCAAGCTTCAAGCTCAAGACTCTTCATTCTACATTTTAGTGATCCAAGATCACATTGAGTCTATAGGAAAAGCCAATAATATCAAGGAGGGATGAGGTGTTGCTTAATGAGCCTCTTGCTTCAAGTGCTTAGTGATATGCTCCAAATACCCTCAACTACTTTCCCACTTCCACACATATGTCCTAAACTTAAAGTCAAACTCAGCCCCACTGATTCTTTCTATCCGGCGCCACCGAGTTGGATGTCTTAGCCACTGCCACAAACCCTAGGCAAATCGGTCTCACCGATAGGGATCTCGGTCTCACCGAGATGGGATTGTAATCTCTCTGTGTATGTCCATTATCAAAATCGGTCTCACCGAGTTTGAGTAATCGGTACTACCGAGATTACAATGCAAACTTTCTGGTTGACTCATTACTAAAATCGGTCCCACCGAGTTTGAGTAATCGGTCCAACCGAGTTTGCCTGACCAACTCTCTGGTTAGCTAATTACCAAAATCCTTCCCACCGAGTTTGTGTAATCGGTCTCACCGAGATTACATTATGCCCTAACCCTAACTATATCGGTCCTACCGAGTTGCATGTCGGTCCCACCGAAAACCCTAACGGTCACTAGGTTTACTAAATCGGTCTGACCGAGTTTGATGATTCGGTCCCACCGAGTTTGGTAAATTGTGTGTAACGGTTAGATTTTGTGTGGAGGCTATATATACCCCTCCACCTCCTCTTCATTCGTGGAGAGAGCCATCAGAACAAGCCTACACTTCTAGCATCCAATTTCTGAGAGAGAACTACCTACTCATGTGTTGAGGCCAAGATATTCCATTCCTACCATATGAATCTTGATCTCTAGCCTTCCCCAAGTTGCTTTCCACTCACATCTTCTTTCCACCAGATCCAAAACCTATGAGAGAGAGTTGAGTGTTGGGGAGACTATCATTTGAAGAAAAAGAGCAAGGAGTTCGTCATCAATGCACCATTTCTCCTAGATTGGCTAGGTGTCACTTGGGAGCCTCCGAAAAGATTGTGGAGTTGAACCAAGGAGTTTGTAAGGGCAAGGAGATCGCCTACTTCGTGAAGATCTACCGCTAGTGAGGCAAGTCCTTCGTGGGTGACGGCCATGGTGGGATAGACAAGGTTGCTTCTTCGTGGACCCTTCGTGGGTGGAGCCCTTCGTGGACTCGCGCAACCATTACTATTCGTGGGTTGAAGTCTCCATCAACGTGGATGTACGATAGCACCACCTATCGGAACCACGCCAAAAACATCCGTGTCTCCAATTGCGTTTGAATCCTCCAAAACCCTTCCCTTTACATTCTTGCAAGTTGCATGCTTTACTTTCCACTGCTCATATACTCTTTGCATGCTTGCTTGCTATATGTTGTGAATGTTAAACTTGTGCCTAAACTCCACTTAAAATTAAAGAACTTTAAAACTACAACTTTGGTACTTAGTGTCTAATCACCCCCCTCTAGACACCTCTTCTCAAGGTCCTACAAGCGTTTATTTGCGCTGGTCGCCAACTTTGACAACCAGTGTATATGATATGCTACTTTGTTCCCTATATTTGCACTCGTGGCGAACTTTGATGCCCAGTGGATGTAATATGTGTAATAGCCGTGATAGCCTAGCGTTAGTTGCTTGCTTATTTATTTCCTTGTTGTCTTGTTTATTTGTTTGCTTGTAGTCATTGTAGTTCTTTTTCCGCGGTTTGCTAGTGGCTGAATAACCTATTTTTTAAAACTAGGCCACAATAACCATGGGCTAATATTTACTGTAGTGACACTGGGCCTCCTACTGGCCATACAAACAGTGTTCCTTCTACGGGCCATAGAAACAATGGGCCTCCTACGGGCCGTAGAAACAATGGGCCTTCCGCGGGCCGTATCATCAATGGGCCTTATACAGGTCATATGATCGATTGGCCAAACATGGGCCAAATAGACCGCATTATGGCCATAAACGGGCTGACCATAATGGGCCATCGTTAATAGGTTGTATTTGATGACGCTATGAAAACGTCCCAACGTACTAACGAACCACAAATGGTCCGACTATAACCACGGGCTGAATTTGCCCCACAAGCAGAAAATGACAGTAACGGGCTGTAAGTAAACGAATGTTGGAAGTGAGCCCAAGAATAAATGGGCTCTGAGAAGGCCGAAAGATAACATGGACTGGAAACGCCCAACCGAATAACGGGCCGTTAATGGGTATAAAGTGATACACTGTTCATTACGGGCCAGTTTCACCACGGGCCGTTAATGGGTGTAAAGTGATACATTGTTCATTACGAGCCAGTTTCAACACGGGCCGTTAATAGGCCAAGAGTTACATAGGGCCTCATATGGGCCGAAAGACGTCATGGGCCATACATGCGCCAGAAGTGAAAACGGGCTGGAATCATATTGGATGGCCCAGATGAGGCTACTGGGCCTAATTCAGATAGGCCGTAACGGGCCTTGGGTTAGCGGGCTGTAAATGGGCTGTATGCGAACAGGTCGTTAACAGGCTTTCCATGGGCCGGCCCACCACCTTTTGACCAAGTCAAACGGGCTGGCCTTTTCACAGGAATGGGCCTCTGTTGGGCCGTGCCACGTGTCGACGTATCATGGGCGCCTTCCGTCCAATGAGTGGATGACATGTGTCCCAACGATGAGCCGACACGTGTTTCCTCCAGCCAATGATGATTTTACACATGGAAAATCCCCATTGGTCAGGGCTGTTAACGGGTTATCGGATCCAAAACCCGACCCGATAGCTTAACGGCATTCCGTTACGGTGGATGCTACGTCTCGATCACCCTTGACGAAAGCACTTCTGTGACGCGCGATTTATCGTCATGGAAGTGGACACTTCCGTGATGATAATTTTAGTAATGTCATGGAACACTTCTACGACAACACATGTATGACTATCTTGATTCTGTCATAAAATCGTCATGGATGTACATGCCTGACAAAAAACGCGACCTACTGTAACAAACATGTATCATCACGGAAGTGTATTTTTTTGTAGTGATACCTAGGCCGACCAGACGCGGCTCTAGCAAGCTGGCAAGTTTCTGGTCAGAAACTTGGTCGCCAAGTTTGGCCACCTTCTAGAAATCCATTAGGGCTAATCTCCTGGGGTTTAGGGTTTCTTAGGAGGGTGTTTAAGCTCAAGAAAGATCAAGGCTAAAAGCTTAGGGGAAAATGCACTTGTTGTACAAAGTGCATTTCTGGCCCAGAAGAGAAAAGATTTTCTACATCAAAAATATTACAAAAAGTGATGCAATATTTTTGCATGCTAAGATGTGCCATGGTCCTAAGAATATTTGGGAATTATCTCAGATTTTTCTGAGCAAGAAAAACTGAGGCTGCTTTGGAGCACAAAGTTCTGAAATGAACTTAAGAGAGAAAAATGAATATTTTCCTTTTAGGAAAAATATTCATTTTATTATTTTGGGGATTTATGGGAGGAATAAGGGAGATATGTCACTTGGGTGAAAGCCAGGAAGACTTCCAGCAGGTCCATGCCAGTGACGCCCTGATTGATCAGTTGGACCACCCTCTCAACTACCATGTTCGTCTCCACGCTCTTAGCAGCAGTCACTTTCAGCGACGAAGGGGTCTGAACATGATAAAAGGTGAAGTGGGGAAGTCTGGTCGACTGATCTAGAGTTGCGAGGTCCTAGCAGTAGAACCACGTCGATTGCCGGCCCCTAACCGATTCAGGAAGAGTCGTGGAAGGGAAAGAGCTCCTCTACCTCTTCTGGATACCCAAACCCCCACATATGTGAATGACATGTGTTTTCTCATCACTCATGTTTGCCTTCTTCACCGACTGCAAACATATGGTGAAAATATGCTTGAAAAGACTCCAGTGCGGTCGACACCCCAGAAAGTTCTCACACATAGACACGAATGCAGCAAGGTATGTGATGGTATTGGGAGAAAAGTGATGGAGTTGGGCACCGAAGAAGTTCAAGAAACCCCGGAAGAAGGGGTGCGGAGGAAGCGAGTAGCCCCGGTCGACATGGGTGGCGAGCAGTACACACTCACCCGGTCGAGGTTGCAGCTCCATCTCCCCCTCCGGCAGCCTCGCTGCACCCTTGGTGATCAGCCCGGACTCCACCAGCTCATCCAGATCTTCCTGCCGGAGCGAAGGCCGGATCCAATCGCCTTGGATCCAAACCTGGCGGCAGCGCCGAGCATGATGACGACCCACGATTCTGCTTCTTGCCTTTCGCCGCCCCCGTCGCCTTCTTCGCGCTTTCTAGCGCCGCCGTCTTGTCCTTCACCATGGTGGCGGAGCGGCTGTGCCGAGAGCGGAGGAGCCAGATGCAGTGGAGAAGCAGAGGAAGAGGGGGGGAAACAGACATGCATAGTGCAGGCGCCTCGGCTCCGTCGCCTTATAAAGGGCCGCTTCCGAGTGCCTGACGCGTGGGTCCAGGCTATCCTGTCAAATCCCGCAACAGTCGCGCGCGACGTACGTGGCGAAAAAGGTGGCGCTCGAGGCGCTCCTGTTTATCCACCCCACTTACTTAGGCACGCTCCGTCCGCGCGCTTCCCCGAAATTTTGAATCCCGTGAAATCCAGGATACACTGCAATCAATCGCGCCAAAGATTCTGCGCCCCGAAACAACACTCGATAGATGATGTTACAAATTCACTCGGCAACTTTTTTAATCGATCAAGGCGACTGAATCGAAGCTGAAGTTCCAACGTGAGTCTTCCGTCCTGCGTAAAACACTCGTGAGATGCAAGGCTCGGAGCAAGATCAACTTCAACCTACTTTCCACTCGGACCTTAATCCATTCGGGGGCTACCGATGAGGATACAGACCTAGGGTAGGGTCATAGCCCTGACCTATACGCCCTACCCAAGGTCACTACCCTAGAAGCAAAGAAGTCCAAGAGACAACAAGGAATACCCAGGGAAGGCGTCGAGTGCAGTCCACTCGACCAACCATGTCACTCGGATACCCCTCTTACCTGATGTCACTCGACCATACAAGAAACCACTCGACCTACTGAAGACCAGGAGTCACTCAGCACTACAACGGTCAGGCGTTCACTCTGTAGTCTTTAAGATCATTATTAGCACTTATGGCTGGCGTTATCAATAACGCCCCGTCTTTATGTACATTGAACCCCTTGTAATGGAGGATGGCTGGGGTCATGGCGCACTCTATATAAGCCACCCCCTCCTCTAACACAAGGGTTCGCACCCCCTATAACAGCACACGCATATAATCCAATCGACCGCCTCCGGGCACCAAGACGTAGGGCTTTTACTTCCACCGTGAAGGGCCTGAACTTGTAAATCATGTGTGTACAACTCCACCATAGCTGAGATCTTGCCTCTTCATACCTACCCCCATTCTACTGTCAGTCTTAGGACCACGACAGATGATCCAGACCCCGGTCCAAATGATTCGGCTAACTCGCCCCACGACACCCGAAGCTGGACCCTCAAGCCAGATCATCCGGACGAGCACCCGGCTCATCCGGACACTAGCCGGACATTCGGACCCCCATCCGGACATCCGGGCCAACGCCGCCACCGCCTGCGTCATCAAATCATGCGGGCCAACACCCGGATCATCCGTACAAAGCCCGGATCATCCGACTCCTTACCCAGATCATCCGGACAGAGCCCGGATCATCCAGCTCCCCACCCGGATCATTCGTACCCCGCCTCTGTGCGTGTGTTGGGCTGACTCCCATGTACCCCTTTGAGCCCTCAGCCTATATATATGACTCCTCCACCTCTCTTCTAGTGTTAGCATTGTGATAGCTCATACTTTGAGATAGATCCTTGCTCATCCATCTAGATCTACTCCATTGCGAGGAACCGACACCTCTTCGGAGAAGATCCTCGTTGGATTCAAGACCTTCTCTCGGAGAAGACCCTCTTCAAGACCTCCTCTCGGAGAAGAACTGGTTACCCTATGTCGTGGTTCTAGGTTTGACAGTAGAAAGGGGGGTAGGTATGGAGAGGCAAGATCTTAGCTATGGTGAAGATGTACACACGATGTTTATGAGTTCAGGCCCTTCTCGGAGGAAGTAATAGCCCTACGTCTCGGTGCCCGGAGGCGGTCGATTGGATTATATGTGTTGGATTACAGAGGGTGCGAACCCTTGTGCCAGAGGAAGGGGTGGCTTATATAGAGTGTGCCAGGACCCCTGCCTGCCTCCATTACAAGGGAACTAATGTACATAAAATAGGGGCGTTACTGGTAACGCCAGCATTAAGTACTCTTAATGCTCATGAAGACTAAGGAGTAAATATCTGGTCGTTGTGTGTTCTCCTGACTACTGGTCTTCGATATGGTCGAGTGATCTTCCTTGTAGTCGAGTGACGATAGGTAACGACTGTCGAGTGATGTGACCGTCGAGTGGATTGCACTCGACGTATGAGACTGGTGCTCTTCTATTGACTCTTGGTCTTTTCATCTTCCAGGGTAGTGACCTTGGGTAGGATGTATGGGTCGAGCCTATGACCCTACCCCAGGTCTGTATTCTCATCAGTAGCCCCCGAATGGATTAAGGTATGAGAGGAAAGTAAGACAACATTGGACCTGTTCTGTGTTTCGTGTCTCCGCGAGTGTTTCCTGTTAGGCTGAACGCCTGCGTTGATACTTGAGAGTCAATTCGGTTGCCTTGATCCATTCAGAAAGTCGTCGACTAAACTGGTGGCCTCATGCGTCGAGTGTCCTGTGGGAGCATGAGATCTCGGGCGCGATTGCCTGCGGGGAATCCCGGATTCCGCGGGATACGAAATTTCGGAGGCGCGCGCGGGTAGGAGGGCGCCAAAAAAAGGGGGACCCGGATGAGCCAAGACGCCTCGATTATCGCGCCACCTTTTTCGCCATGTTCGCTACGTGCAACTGTAGCAGGATTTGACGGGATTGCTTGGCCCCACGCATCAGTCACTTGGAAGTGAGCCTTTATAAGGCGACGGGACCGGGGTGTTTGCACTGTGCACGCCTGCCACTTCTTCTTCTTCCTCCGCTCCTCCGCCGGACCCAGTGCCTCCGCCTCCGACGCCACCACTTCCCCACCATGGTGAAGGACAAGCCTGCGGCGCTAGAGCGTGCCAAGAAGGCGACGGGGGCGGCGAAGGGCAAGAAACCAAGCCGCGGATCATCATCGCGCTCGGGGTTGCCGCCGGGCTGGATCCAAGGCGATTGGATCCGGTCTTTGATTCGGCAGGAGGATCTGATCGAGATGGAGGAGTCCGGGCTGATCACGGCGGGGGCGGCGAGGCTGCCGAAGGGAGAGACGGAGCCACAGCCTCGACTGGATGAGTGTGTTTTGCTCGCCACACGTGTCGACCAGGGCTTCTCGCTTCCTCCACACCCTTTCTTCCGCGGGTTCTTGAACTTTTTTGGGGCACAGCTCCACCACTTTTCCCGCAACACCATCACGTACCTAGCCGCATTCGTGTCGATGTGCGAGAATTTTTTAGGATGCCGACCGCACTGGGGTCTCTTCAAACATATCTTCACTATTCATTCCCAGTCGGTTAAGAAGGCGAAGTCGAGTGACTCGAAAACCCACGTGATCCAGATGTGTGGGGGTTTGGGTATCCAAAAGAGGAATAGGAGTGCTTTCCCTGCTGTGACCCTTCCCGAATCTGTCAAGGGTTGGCAGTCGTCCTGGTTCTACTGCCAGGACGTTGCGACTCCAGGTCAGTCGACCGGTCTTCCACCTTTTTCATTCGACCGTGTCCACACTCCTGCTCCACTGAAGGTTACCTCCGCCGAGACCATGGAGATGAGGATGTTAGGGGACCGAGTGGTCCAACTCATCAACGATGGAGTCACTGGCTTGGACTTGCTGGAGGTGTTCCTCGCTCGACGGATCCAGCCTCTCCAGGGCCGTGACCACCCGATGTGGTTGTATTCTGTACTAGGCGACTCCACTCGGGTCCATCCAGAAGAAGTGCCTCTCGACACCGTGGCCTTGTGGTTGAAGGGCATGACGGGCAACCAAGATAACCCTAGAAGATCCATGCGAGTTGTCCCTTTCGGAAACGACAACCCACCCGACAAGGTACATTCTCCGTTCCGACTGTTTTCTGTTTGCGTTCTGACTGCACTCGGCGTTGGCTGATTCTTGTTTTCACCAATTTGCTTTGTAGGTATTCAATGAGATGTACTCAACGCCCAATGGCGAATAGGCCTTTGTGCAGGACCAGGAGGGGGAGGACAGTGCGAAGGAGAGTGGCGAATGGGACTCTCCGGGAGAGGAGGATGAGGAGAGCGAGGAGTCGGACGAAGAGGAAGAGGTCGAATCGCCGCCGCGCTCTGAGCGTCGATCCAAGCAGCAACAAGATCCATCTAGAGGTTGTGTGAAGAGTGCGGCTCCAAGCGCCACCACCCCGAAGCGCGCTCGGACGTCGACTCCGGAGCCGACGGAGAAGGTGGCTAAGCAGCCAAAGGTTGCCCCCTCCAAGACCTGAAAGACGCTACCGCGAATCAAGATGGATGTCCCCGTTGCCTCAGGGTAGGTATCTTGTTTGCGTTTCTGTAAGTCGACTGAATGTTTTCTCGATCCAACTGACTAATTATTGAGTGCTTTCAGCCCCGCCTCTGCTGCCACTGACATGGATGTTGATAAGGCACCAGAAGACAAAGAAGCCACCTCACGAGCTGGCAAGTCCATTCAACCTAGTTCTGTTTAACTGAATGGGTGGTCGACTGACTAAAAATTTGGTGCTTCTCTTCTTGCGTAGCTCCGCAAGATATCGTTGTGCTCCCCGATGACAACGAAGAAGAAGATCCTCTACAGGAGAGGAGGAAGAGGAGTGGAGGGTCGAGCAGGAGGAGACTCAAAGTCCAAATTCCTCAGTCGACACCGGCACCAGAGACGATGGCTCGGACCAACGTCACGTTTGCTGACCCGTTGACGACTGATCGTCCGTCGGGGTCGACTGCACACACGCCTGCTGCACCGGTGCAACTCCACTCGTCTGACCCGGCCACTACTTTGGCCCCTCTGGAGCCATCTCTCTTTGCTACATATCAAACTCCGGACGACTCTCCGTGTGCCACTAGGGAATCTCTTCGCCAAGCGAATCTTGCCAGATAGCCTACAATGCCAGCACTGCTCTTCAGACCAATGTCCAGGTCAGTGAACTTCCGACTGAACTTTTGAACGTTGCTTTATATCTGATCACCCACTGGGTGTTCTCCTGTTTGGAACTCGAGTAATCTCTGATTTTGCATTTTCCGAATCAGTGGGGGCATGTCGAGTGCACCCACTGGGTGTAGTCCCCGAGACCACGGTCGGCTGCTGGCAATCGACTGAGGTTTGATGAGAGTTGATCATTCTGTCCCTTCGCTTTTTTTGAACTCTTTGCTGAGTACTGATCTGATCCAGTGGGGGCATGCTTAGTGCACCCACTGGGTGTAGTCCCTGAGACTACTATTGAATGTTTTGATTCGGCGGTAGTCTTAGAGTAAATCTTTTCCTTCACTGTATGTGTCGACTCACATGTCTGTCTTTCCGGCTGCAGAGGTCTTGTGATCTTGGAGCTCGGCTCACCGACTTGAAGAAGAAGCATATCAGTGTTGAACTTGACGTCGAATATGCAAAGAAGAACCTGAATAAAGCTCAAGAAGAAACAACCATCATGGGAGGTAATCACTCGACCACCTTGTCTGCTTTGTAGCTTTATGCTTGGCGTTGGCTTTTCTTTCAGTCTCTTTGAACCGAGTGAATTCACACAAGCAGATGTGCGTAGTGAAAATCGCCAACTTCAGTCTCGTCTGAAGAGTGTTGTTTCTTTAGAGAGGATGAAGGAAGCTCTGGAGCAGAAGGATCTGGACCTAGAAGTTGCTCAAAACGAAGCGCGCGAGAAGACGAAGCTTGCGGACGAGAAGCTGGCTTCAGTCAGCAAGTTGGAGGATGAGAACGCAACATTGAAGACGGTTGTCTCGGACGCCAATCGTGAAGTCGAGCAGCTAAAGAAGGACAAGGAGAGTTTGACCATTGAAGTCGAGGGCCTCAAGACCAAGGCCAGTAAGCTAGAGTCTCATTTGGAACAACCCGCAGCAAAGCTTGTCCTGAAGCTGGAAGGTACATCTACTTAGTTAGATAACATTCGTCGACTAGGATTTGCAATACTGTCAGCTCATTCATTGTTCATTGTGGTGGAACAGAACTCTGTCGGGACTTCGAGGCTGAAACCGGACGGGTCAAGACAGATCTCGACCCTATCAACTGCCCCATGAAAGATGAAGTCGCGATGAACTTGCTTCGGCTGGAATCGCGCTTGGACGGTGCAGTCGACTATCTGGCTCGGCTGAAGGCGGCGATGGTCTGAGTGGACGCTGAACTCTGGCCTGAAGCGGAGACATCCCAAGACCTCGAGTCTTTGATGACTTGGCTAAATCAGATCACAGACTGAGTGCAAGAGTGGAAGAAATCTTCTGCCCGCTGCGGTGCTGACGTCGCCTTGTCTTTGGTCCGAGTGCATTGCAAGGATGCAAGGGAAGACAAGCTGGCAGCTCTCAAGGTGGAGAACACCAAGAAGCATTCCTTCCAGGACTTCATGGACACCTTCCTCGAGGCAGCCACTCGCATCGCTGACAGCATCGATCTTGATAGCTTCTGCGACCCGTCCAGTCCTTCTCCCGCCGAGTGACGAAAAAACATTCTGCCACCGCTTTTATTCGCCTCGGGATGCTTAGTGGATTTGTAATCGTTTAAACTTCTTCGGGCCTGACGCTCGAGCACTTTTATTTTGCGGTTTAAGAAACTTCGGATTTATCACCTCACATATTGCGTCTGTCTTCGAATGAAATTCGCCTTTCCCTCGAATTATTGTCTGTTTGCTTAATGCAGTTTCTGGAGAAGAAAGGCTAGTCGACCGGTCGGGTAAGGTTTGCTTAATTCCGGTGATCCTCGAGTAGCATCGATCAGCTCATCAGCAAGGCACCAGCAATGGTCTTGACATTCCAGTCGACCGGTCGGGTGATACTTGAGTAGCATTGATCAGCTCATCAGCAAGGCACTCAGAAATGGTCTTGACGTTCCGGTCGACCGGTCAAGTGACCCTTGAGTAGCATTGATCAGCTCATCAGCAAGGTACTCAGCAATGGTCTTGATGTTCCAGTTGGCCGGTCAGGTGATCCTTGAGTAGCAATGATCAGCTCATCAGCAAGGCACTCAGCAATGGTCTTGACGTTCCAGTCGACCGATCGGGTGATCCTTGAGTAGCATTGATCAGCTCATCAGCGAGGCACTCAGCAATGGCCTTGACGTTCCAGTCGACCGGTCGGGTAAGGTTTTCAGAACTTAGGCGAGCGCTAGGCCACAGCTAAGCCTCCGAGTGAGAGGATTGCTCATCGCTCGGTAGGATTTTTTTCAAACTTAGGCGAGTACGAGACTGTAGCTAAGCCCCCGAGCAGGAGGATCGCTCTCCACTCGGCAGGATTTTTTCCAAACTTAGGCGAGTACGAGACTGCAGCTAAGCCCCCGAGCAGGAGGATCGCTCTCAACTCGGCAGGATTTTTTCAAACTTAGGCGAGTACGAGACTGCAGCTAAGCCCCCGAGCGGGAGGATCGCTCTCCACTCGGCAG
>NC_041393.1:257419189-257458847 GCF_002162155.2 Triticum dicoccoides
CACTAGGCTGCAGCTAAGCCCCCGAGCGGGAGGATCGCTCTCCACTCGGCATGATTTTTTCAAACTTAGGTGAGTACAAGGCTGCAGCTAAGCCCCCGAGTTAGAGGCAGACTCATCACTCGGTAGGATTTTTAACACTTAGGCGAGCACTGAGTTGCAGCTAAGCCCCCGAGTGAGAGGCGGACTCATCCCGTGGTAGGATTTTTAACACTTAGGCGAGCACTGGGCTGCAGCTAAGGCCCCGAGCGGGAGGATCACTCTCCACTCGGCAGGATTTTTTTTCAAACTTTGGCAAGTACGAGACTGCAGCTAAGTCCCCGAACGGGAGGATCGCTCTCCACTCGGTAGGATTTTTAACACTTAGGCAAGCACTGGGCTGAAGTTAAGCCCCCGAGTGAGAGGCAGACTCATCACTCGGTAGGATTTTTAACACTTAGGTGAGCACTGAGCTGCAGCTAAGCCCCCGAGTGAGAGGCGGACTCATCACTCGGTAGGATTTTTAACACTTAGGCGAGCACTGGGCTGCAGCTAAGCCCCCGAGTGAGAGTCAGACTCATCACTCGGTAGGATTTTTAACACTTAGGCGAGCACTGGGCTGCGGCTAAGCCCCCGAGTGAGAGGCGGACTGATCACTCGGTAGGATTTTTAACACTTAGGCGAGCACCGGGCTGCAGCTAAGCCCCCGAGTGAGAGGCGGACTCATCACTCGGTAGGATTTTTATCGATTTGCTTCAACAGAAGCAGATTCGTGGCTAAGATAATGTACACAAAAGAAACAAACGACAACCATTCGTAAGGAGTAAATTATGTCTTTTGATAGTCAAGCTAATAGGTATTCCTTATTACATCTAACCGGCCTAAAACATATAAGAATAGAAAGGGCGGAGCAGATCCGCATTCCAGGCGCGCTGTCGGGGGTTGGGTACGACATATGTCAAAGGATGGCTTATCATGGTGGGAGCGAGTAGAACGTCGCCGGTGCCTGTAAGCGGGATGAGGCGAAGACATGCACGCCGGCGGAACATACCCAGCTTCAGGGCTCTCCTAGGAGATAACACCCCTATTGCTGCTCTGCGGGGTCTCCGCATGATCACTAAAGCAAAGTGGCTATAGTGGTGCTCCTGGAGCTGTTTCGGGAGGCAGGAGAGGGCAAGGCTAGCTCTCTCCTCCCTGTGCTATCTGGTCTATCTCTATCTAGGTCCGAACCCTTTGCATGGGTGCCCCGGGAGGTTTATATAGGCCTACCCCCCGGGGGTACAATAGTAATCCGGCTGGGTGCGGGTTCCAGCCGTCTGTCTCTCTGGCCGCCGTATTCCCTGCCGGCTTCTGGGGCCCACCGACTGGCGGGTCCCGCGGACAGGCTTGATACTGTAGCGGCACCCTTGATGACGCAGGCTTGGTCATTGGGTCGTGGCAACAGTGCCGCCGTCTATCTGGCGATCACTGTCGCCATTCCCCATCCTATCGGGTTAATGGCTCGTGGGGCCCTGGGGAGGAGTCGGCCGACTCCTGGGGGGCCGACTCCCACAGGTCCGTCTTCGGGGTGCCCAGGCCGCCTTTGGCCCACCCACTGACAGGCGGCCCCATCGTCTTCGGGCCGTACAGGCCGGCGTCGTGGGCACAGTACGTGGCGCACTGTAGCTGAGGTCAGGGCAGGCATGGCAGCAGTGCCGCCCCTCGCCGGAGATCTTCCAGCGGTACGGCTCACTGTAGCCATGCCGGCCCTTCATAAGCAAAGGGGGGGGGGGAACGGCCACACCGTGACCGCACCCCACGTCGTACTTCGGGACGAGGGAGGAGTCATGGGCCGACTCTCCATAGTCGGCCCTTCTGGAGGTCGCCAGCCTGGAGTCGGCTTATGTTGGAGTCGCCGTCTGGGACTCGGCATATTTTGGAGTCGCTCCTGGGACTCGGCCTGAGGGGCGCGGCCTGCCCCGATGTCTTGAAATGTCCTGGGGCTCGGGTTAGCCTACCCGTGGCCCATTACTCCGACAGTAGTCCCCGAAGCTGGTGAAGCCCTGCGGACGCTGCTTTGTGGGGCTTCAACAGTTTCAACCTTCAAGGAGCAGACTCTGGAACTCGGCCGCCGGCTCCCCTTGGGTCGACTGTCGAAAGTCGGAGGTTTAGTGGAGAGCCGAAGCTTGAAAGTCACGGCGGGAAACCAGGCGGCGTGCCTGATACGCTTCCCCGCAGCCATCAGGGCGGTCCTATCGGGTGGCGCCACGTGTTGAGAACAATCTGCCTGCCCACGCGCGCGACGGGATGGGCCGTCAGGCAGGGCCCGCGACTACCGCGCCTCGGCATACGAACGGATCCGTTGCGGCCGCAGACGGTTGGTTTTCCCACGTCGTTACTACGCGAAGTAACTTCGTGGGGTAAATCATGGGGCGGCATGGGGCATCGTGCGCAGTTAATCCCACACCCGCCCCCTCGGCTTCTCAGCGCGCAGGGCTATAAGTAGGCGGGGGGAAGCAGAGTGGCACAGCACGCACGCCCTTCTTCCCTGCTCCCCCGCCTCATCTTGCCTTCTCTCCCTCCTGCTACCGCCGTTGAGCAAGAGCACACCATACCGCGGCGATGAGCTCTTCCTCCGCCGCGGCCCCCGCCGTGCGCTCCGGCGTATGGGATGGCTCGGAGGTAGAAGAAGAACACATTGAGTTCCTCCGCCAGACACGCCGTCTCCCCAGCACGGACCTCGTGCGTGCCCGCGCCGTGCCAGAGGGGGAAATCCGGCCAGTGCCGGAAGAGGGCGAGCGGTCATCTTCCGCTCGCACCTCATGCGCGGCCTGGGGCTACCGGCGAGCGGATTCTTCCGCTCGTTCTTGGAGTTCCACAGTTTTCAGCCGCACCACCTCACTCCGAACACGGTGGTGTTGCTCTCCGCCTTCGCCACTCTGTGTGAAGGTCTCCTCGGTGTTCTCCCCACCATCGAGCTGTGGGGAGAATTCTTCTCTTCTAAGCTCGGCACGCACATCGCCGGCGTGCCGGCTCAGTGCAGTGCCATCATCGTGATGCGGCGCTCGACGGCCGATAACCCCTTTCCTCCCATCACGCTGATCAAGTTGGTGAAGATGTGGCAGCGCTCGTACTTCTACGTCAAGAACCTCGCCTCCGACGGCGACTGTGTCAACTTGCTGCCTTACAACGCCGCTCCCCTGACTGGGAGGCTCCCCAGCTGGTCCCACTGAGTCAAGACGCTGACTCCCACCGGAGCCGCCGCCGCAGCGCGACTCCGAGTCTTGACGCAGTCGGAGGGACTGGTCGGGGCCGACTTGCTGGCCGCCTTCGTGGCGCGCTGAGTTCTCCCGCTCCAAGGCCGGCCTCACCTGATCTGTCAAATGAGCGGCCTCCGAGACCCAAGTCGGATGAGCACCAAGGAGATGCCCCACAAGGAGGTGGCAAACATGGTGAATTACATCGCGCACTGCGAGTACGAGGAGGACTGGCAATTCGGCAAGGAGCCGTACTCGCGCGACAACCCTCCACCAGTGGTAAGTTGCGTCCCGTTATCGCTTTGTTTTCTTTGCAGCCGACTCCGGCTTCTGACTCTTGTCGGTTTCTTCTGAGCTAGAATCCTCTTATGCAGCCTGCCACCGGCGCCACGAGACAGCCCCGCGAGTATGTCCCCGACCGCGCGGAGAGCGACGTCGACGACCCCGACTTGGGGGCGGCAGCGATGGAAGCCGACGCCGAAGGCGGGGGAGGAGGAGCAGAAGGCGACTTCAGGCCCTCGGCCACCTTCGCCGACTGGCCTGACGACGATGCCGAAGGCGAAGTCGCTCCGCGCTACCAGCCGAGGATCAGCCTGCCTGGCGCCGGCTCCTCCGCCGGCCTGGCCTGCCAAGGCGGCGCGAAGAGGCGTCACGCCGGGCCGAGTGCGCCCGGCGGCAAATTGAAGAAGTTCAAGGGGGCGGCCGCCGCGACCAGACAGGAGGAGGCAGCCGCGAAGGCCAACCTCTTCCGAAGGGAAGTGAGAAAGCCGCCGCTAGTCTCTGCGTGAGTCTTTATGCTTTTTTTTATTTTCCCTTGTTGAATCTTGTCCAAGTCTTTTTGTTATATACTCCCTCCATTCTTCCTCAGGGCCCCTCTTTCCCTTGAGAGAGTCGTCGTCCCCTCTGTCATGGGGGCGGCAGAGACATCCGCCAATACTCGGCGGGCCAACCCCGCCGCCGACCTCCGGGAGGCGACGGAGCGAAATGCGCGGGAGAAGCGCGAGGAGGAGGAGGCCGAACGCCTGGAAAAGGCGGAGGCCGACAAGGCGGCCGCCTCCGCCCAGAAGAAGCTGGAGGAAGCCGAAGCCGCCCTTGCGGCGAGATGGCGTGTCGAGGAGGCCGCGCGTCGCCGATCGGCGATGCTCGTCCCCCCACTGTCATCTGCACCGCCGCCTCCGGAATTCACAGGGCAGTCCGGGGAGGTCGGCACCGAGAACCCCATCGTGGAGAAGGAGAGTGGCGAGGCCTCTATGTCGGACACTCTCGTGCCGCCACCGCCGCCTCCACCGCCGTCTGGGAGACCGCACGGCAAACGGCCGGTGGGTCCGTCGGAGCCGCCGGTCACAGACAAGCCGAGGCGCGGCTGCTTCTCCAAGTAGCCTCGCCGGTGCGCCGCTGTCTTGAGAGGGCGACCTCGGCGCCGCGGCCTCGGGAGACCGGCGCCGCCAGCTCGGCAACCTTAGACGCCGAGGCCACGAGCGCCGCACCCATCGGGTGCGTGCGCCGAGGCGGCACCGGTCCGCTGAATCAAGCGCTTCTGGACGTTCAGGCGAAGCTGCGCTGAAGGCGACGCCCTTCAAACTTGCACCAGGGCGCATCTGGCAGCGCGGACGGCCGTCCGAGTACGTTTCCCTCTTTCTTTTTTATTCTTGTTTTTCTCCGTGGGGGCGCGCCAGCGCACCCACTGGGTGTAGTCCCCGAGTTCCAGGCCGGCTGCTGAGCAGGCAGTTTGGAACTCCCTCTGGCGAGTTCCAAATACTAACTTTGTCTTCAATGACTTATTGCAGGAGTATCACAACCTCCGCGCTACTGCCTTCAACCGCAATGTCGAGGAGTTGAGCAGGCGGGCTGCCGACTTGTTGGAAAGCCGGAGTAAGTTCTTCTTCTTCGCGGGGCGCGCTAGCGCACCCGCGGGCTGTAGTCCCCGAGATTCGGGCCGACTGCTGAGCAGTCGGGCTGGATCTTCCCGGCGATCTTCTTTGCTGACGACTTATTTGTCTCTTCTTTCGCTCCTCAGAAGCCAACGCCGTTCTTCAGGAGCAGCTGGGCGAGGCCAATACTGCCCGTCGTGCCAAGGAGGAGGAGTGTGGCAGGCTCGCCACGGAGCGTGACCTGCTGGCGGCGCAGCTGGCCGAGCAGAAGGAGCTGCTCAAGAAGGCGCAGGACGAGGCCGAGAAGAAGGAACCCGCTCTCCTGGCCGAGTTCGAGAGCAAGCGCTCCTCCTGGACTGACTGGGAGGCGATGCTGACCTCCGGCTTCCACGAGATCGAGGATATTGTTGATGGTACGTTTCTTTCATTTCTTCGGGCTTCCGACTATGTGCCAGGCCGACTTCTGATTTTTTGGCTTGCTTCTTTTTTTTCTTGGCAGACTTCTTCCCTGGTCACTCACAAGCGGTCCCTCTGGCCATCGAGGCTGCTCGTGAGGCGCGAAGGGCAAATGGTGAGGAGATCGCCGCCAATGCCCCTCGAACCGTCGATGAACAGCTCCTGAGCATTGAAGCCCGTCTTCGTCCGGCCCAGCGGCAGATGCGCCGGCTTCAGCATGCCGGCGCCCAGGCGGTTGCCGCTTTGTGGCCGGACATGCCGGCTCTGCGCACCGCCAGTCGGACCGCCGACTGGCTGGAAGTCGTTGCCAGCCGTCTTGAGGCCTGGAAGGGCTCCTCGGCCCGGGCCGGAGCGCGTCGGGCCTTGGAGTTCGTCAAGGTGTGGTATCCAGGGCTGGACCTGGACCGTCTGGCCGCGTTCCGGTCAGAAGCCCAGGCCGAGCTGGAGGCCATGGAGGGCGCCCTTATCGAGCGTGCGGAGGCCATCGCCGAGTACACGGACACCAGTGTCTTCGTGCCCGAGCGGGCTGAAGGCGGCGAGGAAGTGCCGGCGGAGTGGTTCAGGATGAACCTGGAGTATGGCGAGGACTCGGCGGAGGTGATCGACTCCAGCACCGAGGAGGAGAAGGAGGCGGAGGCCGAAGGCGAGGCGGAGGTGCCAGAAGACGGAGCAGGCGGCCAGCCTCAGCTCGACCGCGCCTCCAGCAACGAGCCGCGTCGAGAGGAGGCGACTGCCGCCGGAGGCGATCAAACCGAGACCGCACAGCCGACTGCCCCGGCGCCTGACACCGCCGTCTCCTCCAATCCTCCAATCCCAGATGCCGCCTCCTAGGCTGTTGTTTCCGCCTCTGCTTGTCTGTCTTAAGTAATCTTTTGAGAACTTTGTTATATTTGAACAATTCCACCCGCGGGGTGTATCTTGAACTTCTATTCGAAGATTCGGCCAAGGGCCTATGTAAATATTTATCCGATTTCCGTCTTTCCTTGCTTAGTGCTCTTTAGGCTTTTCCTTTTGCCGCCTTCCTTTAGTCGCTGCCTTGCCAGTCGGGCAGCTGCTCTGCGGACTGTCGCTGGGTCAAGTGCTTGGCTACTTCGGGAAGGCAAGTACTTGGCCGTTTAGAGTTTCTTTAGCAAGTCGGATAGAAAGCGACATGCCGACTACCCAAGTGTCGTCTGTTCTTAATAGAGGCTAATAAAGACGGCGAGCCGGCTACCCATGAGTCGGCTTTCTGCTTCAGAAATGTTGGAGGCCGTCTTACGCTATGTTCGTGCTTTAGGTCCTTAGCCATTTTTCGTGTGGCCGCCCGTTCTTCCTCGCTCCTGCCCGCCTCACAGTCGCTCTGCGAACTGCGGCTCTGCCGGGAGGTGGATTGGGCACCGCACACTACTTTTCTGACTGCGGGAAGCTCTCATAGCGCAAGGCGGCGAGTCCCCGGGCCGACTAGTCTGGCCCGGTGCCAAGCGGCTTGCAATGAAAGTAATGTACTCGGAGGCATAATTCTTATCATACAGATAGCAAAAAGGGCAGTCCCCGAGCTCGTCTCAGGGGGCCCAAAGTCTTAGTACTTTAATACAAAGGGGTAGTGTGATACATACTGCATCAACTGTAAAATCTTCGAAGAAGATTTGCATTCCACGGGCGCTCTGTCTCATTGCCGGAGTCGTCCCTCTTGCGCGCTCGGGGCTTCTGAACGTCGATCAGATAGTAGGCGTCGTTCCCTAGCACCTTGCTGATGATAAAGGGGCCTTCCCAAGGTGCCGACAGCTTGTGCTGGCCGGCTGTTCGCTGGATCAGTCGGAGCACAAGGTCGCCTTCTTGGAAAGATCTCGGCCTGACCTTCCTGTTGTAGTATCGACGCAGACTCTGCTGGTAGATGCTGGACCGGCTGAGTGCCAACAGCCGGCCTTCTTCCAGCAGATCGACACTGTCTTGACGTGCTTCTTCTGCTTCTTCCTCGGTGTACATGGTGACTCACGGAGAGTCGAACTCTATGTCCGTTGGGATGACGGCTTCGGCGCCATAGACGAGGAAGAAGGGTGTGAAGCCGGTTGACTTGTTTGGAGTCGTGCGCAGATTCCAGAGGACGGCTGGCAGCTCCTCAAGCCAACAGCCGGCAGATCGCTCCAGTGGTACGACGAGTCGAGGCTTGATGCCGGATAAGATGAGGCCGTTTGCTCGCTCCACCTGGCCGTTTGACTGCAGATGGGCAACGGACGCTAAGTCCAGTCGGATGCCCTGTGTCGCGCAGAAACGGGCCAAGGCGCCTTTGGTGAAATTCGTGCCATTGTCGGTGATGATGCTGTGTGGGATGCCGTACCGAGTTGTGATGTCAGCGATGAAGGTCACTGCAGTCGAACCATTCAACTTCTTGATGGGTTTCACCTCCACCCACTTGGTGAACTTGTCTACTGCGACAAGTAGGTGAGTCAAGCCACCTCGTGCCGTCTTGAATGGTCCCACCATGTGCAGGCCCCAGAGTGCAAAGGGCCAGGCGATGGGGATAGTCTTGAGTGCGGAAGCTGGCTGAAGTGGCTTGGAACGGAAAATCTAGCACCCCTTGCACTTTTGGACTAACTCTTTGGCCTCTTCCAGGGCGGTTGGCCAGAAGAAACCGTGCCGGAAGACTTTGGCGACGAGTGCCCTGGAGGCCGTGTGGTGACCGCACTCGCCTTCATGGATGTCTCTGAGGATTGCTTGACCTTGTTCTGCCTCGACGCAGCATTGGAAGACGCCAGTAACACTGCGCCTGACAAGCTCTCTGTTGACTATGGTGTAGGTTGCTGCTCGGCGTTGCACTTGCCGAGCCAAGATTTCATCCGTTGGCAGTTCTCTGTTTACTAGGAACCTGAGGATAGGCTGGGCCCATGAAGGTGCTACTATTTCTTCAACTGCCACTAGTGCGACTTGGATAAGGGCGACCGGGCTGGGAGGCGGCGGGTTGGAGTCCGCAGCCGCTTGTTGATTTGACAAAGTCCCGGGGCCGACTGGAGCAGTCCCGGGCCGAGCTCTAGAGTCTTCAATCTCGCCACTGCAGTCCCCGGGCCGGGTTCTGAAGTCCCCGGCCCGGCTTCGACTGTGTGTTTCTTGGAGTCGGATCCGTCTTCCTCAGGCAGAGCTGGCACAAAGATTGAATCTGATTCTGGTGATGGCTTGATAGAAGGCTTGAGGAGGCGCCGGAGGGCGACACCAGATGGTATTGCCTGGCGGGTGGAGCCGATTCGTGCCAAGGCGTCTGCTTGGTCGTTGTCCTTCCTTGGCACGTGGAGGAACTCGCACCCCTCGAAGTATCCGCTGAGTTGCTGGACGAGGAAACGATAGCTCGCCATATTTGCATCCTTGGCGTCCCAATCGCCAGATGATTGTTGGACCACCAAGTCAGAGTCGCCATAACACAGGATCCGGCAAATGTCGAGTTCTTTGGCAAGCCGGAGCCCGTGGATGAGCGCCTCGTACTCGGCCACGTTGTTGGAGGTGGCGAAGTGGATCTGCAGCGCATATCTGAGCTTGTCGCCCTTGGGGGAAGTGAGGACGACGCCGGCTCCCAAGCCGGCGCGCATCTTGGAGCCGTCAAAGTGCATCCGCCAATGGGTGGAGTCGGGCGCTGGCGGCAGATACTGGGTCTCGGCCCAGTCGACGAGGAAGTCGGCCAGTGCTTGCGACTTGATGGCGGTGCGGGGCTCGTAGTAGATGGTGTAGGGGGCCAGGTCGGCCAGAAGCGTCTCGGCTTCCGATGATCTCGGCTAGTGGAGTTGTGCAGACCATAGTGATTGGATGCTCCTGGAAGTAGGGCTTCAATTTCTTGGCGGCGAAATACACGTCGTAGCACATCTTCTGGTAATGGGGGTAGTTCTGCTTGGAGGCCGACAGCACCTCACTCAAGTAATACACCGGTCTCTGGACAGGTAGCGCCTTGCCTTCCTCCTTGTGTTCGACTACAATGACTGTGCTGACTACTCGGCTGGTGGCGGCAATGTAGAGGAGCATGGGCTCTTTGGGAGCCGGAGCCGCCAGCACAGGGGGAGTAGTCAACATCTTCTTTAGCTGGAGAAAACCCTCGTCCGCCTTGGGAGTCCACTCAAAGAAGGTCGTCTTCTTCATGAGCTGATACAATGGGAGAGCCTTCTCGCCCAGCCGACTGATGAATCGGCTGATGGATGCCAAACAGCCGGTGAATTTCTGCACATCTAACAGTCGTCTGGGTGCTTCCATCCTCTCGATGGCCTTGATCTTCACAGGATTGCACTCTATGCCGCGTTCAGAGACTAGGAAACCGAGGAGCTGGCCGGCTGGTACTCCAAAAACGCACTTCTCTGGGTTGAGCTTGATCTGGAATCGGCACAGACTCTCAAATGTTTCCTTGAGGTCCTCCATCAAGGTTCCACGCTTCTCCGTCTTCACTACTACGTCATCCACATAGACGTGGGCATTTCTGCCAAGTTGCTTCAGGAGGCATTTCTGCATGCAATGCTGAAAGGTGGCGCCGGCGTTTCTCAAGCTGAACGTCATGGTTAGGTAGCAGAAGGCTCCAAATGGCGTGATGAAGGCGGTCTTCAGTCTGTCGGCCGGGTTCAGCTTGATCTGGTGATATCCTGAATATGCGTCTAGGAAGTCAACAGCTCGCATCCGGCTGTGGAGTCTATCACCTGATCGATTCTCGGCAGAGCAAATGGGTCCTTGGGGCAAGCTTTGTTAAGGCTCGTGTAATCAATGCACATCCGCCACTGCTTGTTTTTCTTCAGCACCAGTACTGGGTTTGCCAGCCACTCTGGAAAAAACACTTCCATGATGAAGCCGGCTTCCAGGAGCCGGGCTATCTCTTCTCCAACAACTCTTCTTTTTTCTTCTGACAGGCGGCGCAAGGGCTGCCTGACGGGCTTCATATCAGATCGGACGTGTAATTTGTGCTCGGCGAATTCCGTCGGGACACCAGGCATGTCCTTGGGGGACCATGCGAAGATGTCGCGATTCTCACGGAGGAAATCGACGAGCTCGCCTTCCTATTTGCTGTCAAGGCCTGTGCCCATGACAGCGTACCTCTCCGGGTGCTCCGGGTCCAACGGTATCTTCTTTGTTTCTCTGGCCGGCTTGAATGATCCTTCTGCTTCCGACTCCTTGGGGTCGGCCGATAACTCGGGCTGCTTGCCGGCCATCGCCACGACCCGATCAAGAAGCCGTTTCTCAGCTGCGATCACCAAGGACTCGGCCAGCCGACTGCTTTCGGCCGCGCAAGCGGACGACTTCCTGTAGTCGCCGGACACGGTTAGGATTCCCTTGGAGCTTGGCATCTTCATCTTGAGGTAGGAGTAGTGGGGGACCGCCATGAACTTGGCCAAGGCGGGTCGGCCAAGCAATGCATGGTATGGGCTTTCAAGGTCCACCACCTCAAACCAAATTGGCTCTCGGCGGAAATGATCCTTGTCTCCGAAGAGGACATCTATCAGGATCTTGCCGATTGGCAAGCAGGAAAGGCCAGGAACGATTTCATGGAACACAGTCCGACTGCTCTGAAGCTGTCTTCGCTTGATTCCCAATTTCTCCATTGTATCCTTGTACAGGATGTTGATACTGCTGCCTCCGTCTATCAGTACTCGCGAGAAGCGACCGACCCGCCTATCTGTGGCGAGTGTGGCGCCTAAGACCAAGGCATAGGAGCCTGGACTCGGCATCACCTCCGGGTGATCAGCTCTGCTCCAACTGATAGGCTTTTCGGACCAATGCATGAACTCTGGGGGACTTGATGCAACCGCATTCACTTCTTGCTGCTGCTGGCGCCTGTTGTGTCGGTCATCTTCTACACTGGTGAACACCACATAGGCTCCGTGCTCATCCAGGAACTCGTCTTGTATTGCCCCGACTAGCCTGACGGCCGGCTGCTGGGGCGGCTGTGGAGGAGGCGGCCCAGCAGGAGGGGGAGGGAGCAGGCCGCCCCCCTTGGCGATTCTGGTCAGCTAGTGGCATTTCCTGGTGGTGTGGTTTGACGGCTTCGTGTCGCTGTGGAACTTGCAGGGACCGTCTAGAGTCTGCTCATAGGAGAAGGCCGGCAGCCAGTTGGACTTGCTGCCCTTCTGTCGCTTTGCCGGGGGCGGTCCCTGCAACTGCTGGTCTTCTGCTGTTGCCACTTGCCGACTGTTGGAAGTCGGCTGCAGGGCTTTGCACTTTTGGTCATTCTGCTGTTGCCGCCGACTGGTGTCTCCAGCCGAAGTTCTTGGAGCATGAGGGGCGACTTTGCCAGTCGTGCTGACCCAAATCTCCGCCTTCATGCAGGAGTCGGCCGTGGCGTATTTGTCCACTGTGATCAGCAGCTCATCGAGGTTCTCCGGCTCGTCGCAGAGGAGCTTGTGCTTGAGTAGGGTGCCTTCTCTGCACCCGGCAGTAAAATACTAGATGGCCTGCACCTCGTGCACGCCCTCGCAGGAGTTCCGGAGTTCACCCCAGCACGTGAGGTAGTCGCGAGTAGACTCGTCAGGGCCTTGCACACACAAGGAAAGTTGGCGTGGCTTGGGAGGTCGCTTGTACGTGCTGGTGAAGTTGCGGACGAAAGCCTCGGTGAAGTCGACCCAGCTGTTAATGCTGCGAGGCTTCAAACTGTTCAAGCACGTCCGGGCCGAGCCCTGGAGCATGAGAGGGACGTATCTTACGGCAACACGCTTGTTGCTGTTCGCTATGTTGACGGCGGTGGAGTAGTCAATCAGCCAATCTTCCGGCTTCACGGTGCCGGTATATTTGGGCGTGTCTCATGGGAGCGTGAACCCTTTGGGGAAGGGCTCATCTCGGATGCAGGGTCCAAAGCAGGGAGGACCCAACTCATCTTCTTCTTCCAGCGCCAGGGATCATTGGAGTCGGTCGATCCGGTGGCGGGCGTCGTTCTCTCCGACTCCCTCTCGGCGGCCAAGGCGGTCGCCGAGAGTCGGATGTTCCACGGGTGGCAGGGAGACTCGCCTTTCTCTGCGAGGGGGGGGAGGCAGGTAGTCGTCCCGCCGTTCCACCGCTTTGGGGCGGCCGTCTAGGTCACGCTAGATGGTGATGTGAGTCCGACTGTGGCTGACAGCCGGCTCCTTATCCTTCTTCCCACGGGCCCCGCCGGTCGGCGTCCGAGACGTTGCACCTTGGTCTCGGCGAGGCGGTGGGTCGTCGTTTTGGCGCTGCGGCGCCTCGGTTCGGCAGCCGGCATCATTCTGCGCGGCAGCCACGTCGAGGAGCTGCTGAACTCACTCTGTCATTACGCGGCGCTCTTCGTCTTCGAAGTCGTCAAGCTCGTCTGCTGCCGCCTGGGCGGCGCAGATATTCTCTGCGGGCGTGGCATACACAGGGCGATCAGCCCCGAAGAGGTTGGCGATTGCCGCGCCGCGCTATCGGACCGCTCCTAGGCGGCTAGGCCTGGTCAGAGCCGGCGAGCCGCCTACAGCGCGATCCATCTTGCGTTGGTAAGCTTCTGACAAGCGCCTCATGCTTGCTAGCTTCTTCGCGCCTTCGACGAGCTGAAGGCGGAGCGCCTCCAGCGTCTCAGCGTCGACGTCTTCCGGAATCGGCGCTGCAAGGCCTCGCAGGGCCGTGTCAAGCGGGTCGTGCGCTCCTTCGCCGAAGCACTCGCCGTGCTCGAGGACGAGGACCTCAGTGACGGTGCTTCCACCGCTCCCTGCGCAAGGGAGCGGCTCGTCCTAGACCACCACGTTGGTGGGGAACGCGTCGAGCGACGCGGTGTCGGAGTCGACCAGCATCGGGTCGGTGGATCCTATGGACTCCAGGTCCGCGGCAGGCTCGCCGGCAACGTAGAGTTGGTCGAGGAGGCCCGCGAGGAGTCTCTCGGGAACACTCGTGCCTGCATCGGACGCAGGCTCATCAGAGAGGCGAACCTCGCCGATAAGATCAGCGAGGCAGCTGGCCGCACAGGCGATCTCGGCGCCGTGCAGCGCGTCGGCACAGACGCCATCCGGCGTGCCGGGCTGGCTGTGCTCGCCGGGGAGGAACAGGGTTCCCGTACAAAGCAGATCTCCGGACGACGGTGCACCACGCCCCACGGTGGGCGCCAAATGTCGGGGGGAGGGTATGACATATGCCAAAGGATGGCTTATCATGGTGGGAGCGAGTAGAACGTCGCCGGTGTCTGGAAGCGGGAGGAGGCGAAGACATGCACGCCGGCGGAACTTACCCAGCTTCAGGGCTCTCCTAGGAGATAACACCCCTATTGCTGCTCTGCGGGGTCTCCGCATGATCACTAAAGCAAAGTGGCTACAATGGTGCTCCTGGAGATGTTTCGGGAGGCAGGAGAGGGCAAGGCTAGCTCTCTCCTCCCTGTGCTATCTGGTCTATCTCTATCTAGGTCCGAACCCTTTGCATGGGTGCCACGGGGGGTTTATATAGGCCTACCCCCCGGGGGTACAATAGTAATCCAGCTGGGCGCGGGTCCCAGCCGTCTGTCTCTCTGGCCGCCGTATTCCCTGCCGGCTTCTGGGGCCCACCGACTGGCGGGTCCCGCGGACAGGCTTGATACTGTAGCGGCACCCTTGATGACGCAGGCTTGGTCATTGGGTCGTGGCAACAGTGCCGCCGTCTATCGGGCGATCACTGTCACCATTCCCCATCCTATCTGGTTAATGGCTCGTGGGGCCCTGGGGAGGAGTCGGCTGACTCCTAGGGGCCCGACTCCCATAGGTCCGTCTTCGGGGTGCCCAGGCCGCCTTCAGCCCACCCTCTGACAGGCGGCCCCGCCGTCTTTGGGCCGTACAGGCCGGCGTCGTGGGCACAATACGTGGCGCACTGTAGCTGAGGTCAGGGCAGGCATGGCAACAATGCCGCCCCTCGTCGGAGATCTTCCAGCGGTACGGCTCACTGTAGCCATGCCGGCCCTTCATAAGCAAAGGGGGGGGGGACGGCCACACCGTGACCGCACCCCACGTCGTACTTCGGGACGAGGGAGGAGTCATGGGCCGACTCTCCATAGTCGGCCCTTCTGGAGGTCGCCAGCCTGGAGTCGGCTTATGTTGGAGTCGCCGTCTGGGACTCGGCATATTTTGGAGTCGCTCCTGGGACTCGGCCTGAGGGGCGTGGCCTGCCCCGATGTCTTGAAATGTCCTGGGGCTCGGGTTAGCCTACCCGTGGCCCATTACTCCGACACGCGCGGCTCATCTTTGTTGTGTTCGACGTTGAAGAGGCGGTATGCTCTGTTGTGGAGCACCTTAGTGATGACGAAAGGGCCTTGCCAAGCGGGGGCGAGCTTATGTGGCTTTTGCTAATCCACTCGGAGGACCAAGTCCCCTTCCTGGAATGCACGACCCCTTACGTTCTTGGTGTGGAATCAACGTAAGTCTTGCTGATAAATGGTCGACCGGATCAAGGCCATCTCTCTTTCTTCCTCCAGGAGGTCGACTACATCTTGTCGAGCTTGCTCTGCCTCTTCTTCTGAAAAGAGTTCGAATTGGGCAGCGTTGTGTAGCAAATCGCTCGGCAAAACGGCTTCGGCTCCATAAACTAGAAAGAATGGAGTCTGAGGGAGTTCCGGACTAGGGGGTGTCCGGATAGCCGAACTATCATCATCGGCCGGACTCCAAGACTATGAAGATACAAGATTGAAGACTTCGTGCCGTGTCCGGATGGGACTTTCCTTGGCGTGGAAGGCAAGCTTGGCGATACGGATATGTAGATTTCCTACCATTGTAACCGACTCTGTGTAACCCTAGCCCTCTCCGGTGTCTATATAAACCGGATGGCTTTAGTCCATAGGACGAACAACAATCATACCATAGGCTAGCTTCTAGGGTTTAGCCTCCTTGATCTCGTGGTAGATCCACTCTTGTAACACACATCATCGATATTAATCAAGCAGGACGTAGGGTTTTACCTCCATCAAGAGGGCCCGAACCTGGGTAAAACATCGTGTCCCTTGTCTCCTGTTACCATCCGCCGAGACGCACAGTTCGGGACCCCCTACCCGAGATCCGCCGGTTTTGACACCGACATTGGTGCTTTCATTGAGAGTTCCTCTGTGTCGTCACCGATAGGCTCGATGGCTTCTTCGACCATCATCAACGACGCAGTCCAGGGTGAGACCTTTCTCCCTGGACAGATCTTCGTATTCGGCGGCTTCGCACTGCGGGCCAATTCGCTTGGCTGTCTGGAGCAGATCGAAAGCTACGCCCCTGGCTGTCAGGTCAGATTTGGAAGTTTGAACTTCACGGCTGACATCCGTGGGGACTTGATCCTCGATGGATTCGAGCCACAGCCGAGCATGCCGCACTGTCACGGCGAGCATGATTTAGCTCTGCAGCCGGACAGTACCCTGGAGGCCGCACTCGAGCCCGCTCCGATCATCAATTCGGATCCGGCGGCGCAGGTCAAAGACGGATGGCTAGACACCGCCTTGGGAGCTGCAACCCCTACGGCGATAGAGCCGAACAATGACCTTGTCCCTCATGAAGCCCGTGACTCCGAGGCGCCGGACTCCTTGCCGGACACCGAACCTCCCGCGCCCCCTCTGATCGAATCCGATTGGGCGCCGATCATGGAGTTCACCGCAGCGGACATCTTTCAACTCTCACCTTTTGGCGACATCTTGAGTTCGCTAAAGTATCTCTCGTTATCAGGAGAGCTGTCACATCCCTAGATTCTGGTGCTGCCTAGTGTTTGCATCATGCTTAAATTTTGAAACTTGAACTGAGGAAATTTGGAAGCCTCAAAACTCTAAATAAAAGAAGGGCAAAAACCCTAAAATCTCATTCATTGTTCCAAAATGCTCTTCTTAGATGTTTAACATTTTTGGCAAGGGTTTTGATCCAAACCAAAAATAATGAACATTTTGAAAGGATTTATTTTTGGGACTTTGAATTTAAATCATTAGCTATTTGAATTTGAGTTATATTCATATAACTAGAATATAATTTCAAATACCCCTGAAATATTTTATGAGCTTTTGGAAAAGTCCATCTAGCAAAATAAAAATATTCAGAGGAGTTTTTGGCATTGTTTGAATTATTTTTAAATTCAAAACAGTGGCAAAAGATTAAATAAAAGAAAACAGAACAGAAATATAAAAAAAGAGCAGAAACTACCTGGCGCTCACCTGGCAGCCCAGCCGGCCCAGCTCCTATGCGGCCCAGCCCATCTGGGCCTCCCCTGTCGTCTTCCTCCCTGCCAGGAGGACGGGCACGCGCCCGGCGCGCGCGGCCACGCGCCCCGGCCACCTCCTCCCTGCCTGGCTGCCTCCTCCTCCCCCTGGACGTCTCCCGCAACGCCACGGAGATGCCGAACCCCCTCGACCTCTCTATCACTCTCCCCGTGGCCCTCCTCTCCTCTGCTTCCTCTCTCTCACTCGCCCGAACGCAGCCGTCGCCGCCGACGAGCTCCCTCGCGGCCACAGCCACCGCCTCGCCTCCCCGACGCCTCCCAAAGCTCCGCCTCGACCCCCTCTTCCTCCCCACCGATCCATGGCCCTCCGGAAGCCCTGCAGCGTCGCCCTCAAGCTCGTCCCCAACCTTCGGTCGCCGGCGAACTTTCGAGGATTCGCGAGCTCTAGCCCCTCCCCGACCTCGCCGTTGCCTCTACCGGATCCGCTGTGAGCTCCTCTTCCATTCCCCGTCCTCCTAGCGCTCGTTCCCGAACTCTAGCCGCCCTTTTCACCAGAGCCGATTGCTCCTCGCCGCCAGCCATGGCGCCGCCGTGGCCAGGGCCACCCCAGCTTGCGCTTGAGCGCGTCACCATGTTCGCCGCCCTCCCAGGAGCCCGCAGCGCCCTTCGGTCTCTCCTCTAGTGCTCTGTAGCGCCACCCCAAGATTGCCCGATGCTGCTGCCGCCGCCAAACCTCGTCGCCGGCCACTTTTCCGGCCACCCCAGCACCTAGCACCGCCACCACTAGATGCTCGCCACTGCGCGCGTTCGAATACAACAAACCACGGCCGAAACGATGCCATGTGGCTTGTTTCCGAGCCCTCCGCCGCGTCTGGACTCGCCGGCGGCTAAACGCCGGCGACCGCTGACCCGATGACCGGCGTGGGTTGACCCCACTGCCCGGTTTGACCCCCCCTCTCTCTCACTGACATGCGGGCCCCGCCGGCTAATTAAGTTAGGGTTTGACCGGACTGTGCCACGTTGACCTGCTGACGTCATCATGACGTCAGGATGACGCAGTAATGTTTTCTGGATTTATTTTTATTTAGAAAATTGTATAAACTTCTAAAATTCATAGAAATTCAACCGTAACTCCAAATTAAATAAATTATATATGAAAAATTATCAGAAAAATTCAAGGAATCCATCTGTACCATTTTCATGCATGTTTGAACAATGTTTGTCCTCTGTTTTGGACAAAACAAATAAAGGGCACTTAAATAATCATATATGGAATTGGAGTTTGAATCATGTATTCAAACCAACTTCATTTAAATCATAGCTAGGTGCATTAGCCCAAAACACATTCATATTGCCATGTCATAGCATGCATCATATTGTGCACTGCATTGATCGTGTTTCTTCTGTGTTTGCCGGTGTTGTTCCCCCTTGATAGACGTTGTACCGGCGATGTGATCGATGACACCGATGAAGAGCTATATTATCTTCAGAAGTGCCAGGCAAGCAAAACCCCCTTGTTCATTCCGATACAATCCCACTCTCTTGCTCCTGCTCTCTTTTACTGCATTAGGACAACACCGTTTCAACTGTTACTTGCTGCGGTAGTTGAACCCCTTTATCCTCTGCATGACCTGTCATTGCCACAGTAAATAGATGAAACCCACTAGCATGAGTAGGAGTTGTTTGAGCCCTGTTGTGCCTACTCATTCTTGCTTGTTTGTCATGCCTGCTACTGCTTAGAGTTGAGTCAGGTCTGATTCATCGGGGATGAACCAGAGGTGTGTGAACATGTCCTACCGTTGAGAGCTAAGTGTGTGAACACGATTTGGTAAAGGTAGCGGTGAGAGGCCATGTAGGAGTACATGGTGGGTTGTCTCATTGCAGCCGTCCACAGGAACTGAGTTCTGTGTTTGTGATCCATGATCAGTTACTACCACACATTGCGCTCCGGGCGCTCCAAGCTCTCTCGACTTATTAATCAACTCGATCTCTGTCCAGGAGTTGCAACTAGTTTCTGGTGTTTGTAGGTAGTGTTAGTAGTCTACCAAGTGGCACCCGGTACAGGTGGGCTTGGGACAAACTAGGCACAATGGCACGGTGTACCAAGCGTAGATCCACTCGTTGAGGTGGGCTTGGGAACCCTGCTCACATCGTTTGGGGCCGTGAGCGACACCCCGGCCGGATCTCCTTGCGGATGGAACCCGAATAGGCGATAAACCTGGACTAGAGACTTGTTCGGTTAGTCAGGTCATGGCCGACTCCCTCGCCCGGCTTCCGCTTGAAGGTTGCCGAGGTACATGACGTGTACAGGGCGATAAGTGGCGAAAGCGTGTGTGAAGAAGTACACCCCTGCAGGGTTATCATTATCTATTCGAATAGCCGGATTCCTCGGATATGGAAACTTGGACCCCTTGTACAGTTCATAGACAAGTGAAAGTGGATACTCTAAAATGCGCAAGATAAGCGTGAGTGCTATGGATGGCGTTCCCGTAGGGAGACGGGAGCGGATCCATAGTGGTGTATTGATATGGTGAATATGTGGACTCGTGTGCGCCACCTCAAAAGAGTTACTTGCAGTCGTAGTTCAGGATAGCCACCGAGTCAAAGCTGGCTTGCTGCAGTTAAACCCCCACCATCCCTTTGTTGATAATGATGCATATGTAGTTAGTTCTGACGTAAGTCTTGCTGGGTACATTTGTACTCACGTTTGCCTATTTTATGTTTTTGCAGAGAGACTTCGGTCTCGCTAGTAGTTCCGCGTGGACTTCGACGTTTAGCTTGTTACCTCAGCTACGATCTTGTGCCCTCGGCAGGATCTGGTAGATAGTCAGGCTTCTCAGCCTTTTTCATTTTTAGTTGTTTGTACTCAGACATGTTAAGCTTCCGCATGTGCTTTGACTTGTATGCTCTGATTGTTGGGTCATGAGACCCATGTTTGTAATATCCCGCTCCTCGGAGCCTAATGAATAAATACTTGAGTCGTAGAGTCATGTTGTGATGCCATGTTGTATTTGCACATATCGAGCATATTGTGTGTATGTTATTGAAATGCTTGATATGTGTGGGATCTGGCTATCTAGTTGTTTATCCTTAGTAGCCTCTCTTACCGGGAAATGTCTCCTAGTGTTTCCACTGAGCCATGGTAGCTTGCTACTGCTCCGGAACACTTAGGCTGGCCGGCATGTGTCCTTCTTCGTTCCTGTGTCTGTCCCTTCGGGGAAATGTCACGCGATGAATACCAGAGTCCTGTTAGCCCGCTACAGCCCGGTTCACCGGAGTCCTGCTAGCCCAGTCCTACAGCCTGGATTCACGCGCTGATGACCGACACGTTCGATGCTGGGTCATGGATGCCTGTCCCTGTAAGTCTGTGCCACTTTGGGTTTACGACTAGCCATGTCAGCCCGGGCTCCTTATCATATGGATGCTAGCGACACTGTCATATACGTGTGCCAAAAGGCGCAAACGGTCCCGGGCAAAGGTAAGGCGACACCCGTGGGAATACCGTGCGTGAGGCCGCAAAGTGATATGAGGTGTTACATGCTAGATCGATGTGGCATTGAGTCGGGGTCCTGACAGCGTTGGTATCAGAGCTTGACTGCCTGTAGGATTACCAAGCCAAACTGGTCGAAGTTGAGTCTAGAAATGCTTTAGTTATATAAGGGAATTGATTGTGGGATGGAACGTAAGGCTCTTTTTACTCCTTATACCTTATGCCCTTCTGATCTGAGTCATCTTATCTTTCCTACGGGGTTAAGGAACCAGGCTTATTCTTCTTTCTATTAGGATCACGTGTTAGTAGTCCGTAGATTTATAAGATTGTTGGATATAAGTCTCAGTTCAGTTCCTTCTACTTCTGTATGTTAACTGTTGATCTCCAAACCTTGATATTATGATGATCAAGTGGTTATGCCACCATTTTGTAGCATGTCTCAAATCTTTTCGAGCATTTACAGCCGTTATGCTGTCCGAGTCATCCCAGGTTTCTAAAATAGTCGGATGCATTGGCAAATCCCTTCCTTCCGTTCCTGATGTCCTTTTGGGCCAGATTAACCACACTAATCAGTGAGTTGAGGTACTCTGTTACCTTGACATATATGTTGGAGTTATTATTACGACCCTAGGTGTCTAGAGTATCACCTAGTAATCCAGTCATGCCTTGTGTTCCCAGTGTGATGATTCTGGCTATCATTCTCGAAAGCATCCCGTGATGCCAGTTAGTAGTAGGTATTCTATTCCTGGGTTTTCGAACCGAGATTCACTCTACTTACTTCATGTTGATAGTGTTTGCTAGTTCCTTTAGGATATTAGTAACTTTGCGATAGTCCTCGAAGTTCGTGGTATTTCCTTCTTCCAAATACTATGAACCACTTTATGGCAGATGTTTATTGGATCAAAAGATCACAATTAGAGTACTCTTGAGGAGTTCTCCATTCATAAATCGTGACTCTGCCAGTCCTACCTCTCTGCATGGGTTACCCGGAAGAAACTTGTTGAACTTGTTTCGACATACTAATCTATGCATCCACAACTCAGAAAATTATATGTTCCTTTGAGTTGTCCCTCTGTAGTTGTATTTTGATCCTTGTCTATCAGTTGATAGTCAAGTTGATGTCGTGCATTCGTGTTCACCGATGCTCGTTATTCCTGTGGTCCGTTAAGCCATTCTATTCAGGATGACTAGGAGAAATGAACTCCAGTACCTCATCCATATCTAGGATTGGGTCAAAGTAGTTGTACTCTGCAGATCAAGTTGCTAATCCAACTTTTGTTCTGTTCTACCTTGGAGTATTACCATCTTTATATCAAGAATATCATGGGAATTGCACACCATCCAATGAACTCTTGATACAGTGATACTTCTCGCCATCGATATTCATTCCTTGGTTCCCGTGTTATTATAACCGGAACGCCGACAAGTGAATCGTGATGTGTGAAATCAATACTCCTAGCAACCTTGTTGCTTGGTAGTTAAAGGACAATAATTTCATTCTTAGCGTGTTGGTTCTTGAATCATCATTCTAAGATAGATTGTGCTACCTAGTCCTTATTTCCTGGTGCACTCTTCGATCAATGAGTTAGGATTTTGGCAATCCCTCGCTCTTTTGATCATATCGTCTTGCCTGAAAAGCAAGATGGTTCTCGAGCTTAGTAACATACCGGTGGTTCATGATATTCCGAATTTCTTCTCGGAAGTATCACCAGGTTATCGCCTGACCGCTATGTTGATCTCGTGATCAAGTTGGTTTATTCCTGTAAACCACCATTTCTCCAAGAATCCGTGTTGGATACCCCTGAGCTAGTTGGTTAAGCTAAACAACAACTTGGAGAGCTGGAAGATAAAGGCTTCTCCGACTTAGTTCATATTAAGGGATATCTTGTATGTATGTTGAAGAAAGATGATGTCTTCATCGATTGGTCCCTGTGATCAGTTGTTGGACCTATTATCTTGTTAAAACTTTGATTTGAGTGTGGGCTATTCTCAAATCAAATCAGAACCAACGATGTTCGTAATGTTGTCTTACTCGTGGTTGACTCCTCGAGCATACACCATTATATCTTATGGGTCTGACCAATGCTATCACCTGTTCACATAATTAGGGAATTCCATCTTCATGGAAATCTCGATGAATTGTTGTTGAGCCCACCAACATCATTTCATCTTCTCTTAGATCTTGTTGGACATTAAGCTAGTGTTGGTAACTTTTGAAGCATTTTCTTCATGCTAGCTCATGAAGTATTTGTTTGATGAAAGGAGTGACTTCCTCTTATACACGTGCATTTGGTGAAAGTTGCCGCCATGAATTTGAGAAAGTTAGTTTTGCTTCCTCTGGAATCATCGCAAGTCCGTCATGCACACGTGCGAAGTATTCTGTGGTCTGGAGACTTGCAACCTTCATTCCATATGTGTCCCGAGCACACCAAGCCACTGATTGATTTGTTCAAGGAGAAGAAGTTCCCTCATAAGAGCTAATCATATGACTTATGCAAGGACTTCGTTATCCACGGTGATGATTCCCAACCAGAACTCGGTAGTGTTTTATTGTAAGACTACCACGTGGTCATGCTTGTCTAGGACAGCGTGTTCACACGTGTGTAGCAGAACCAGCTCATGTCTTAGAGCTTGCTATCATAGTTCATTTCCCGAGAATCTCGCAACGTCATCTCGTCGATTTGTGTTGCAAACTTTCATTTTTCTTCCTAGACTCGATAAGTCTGGAATATCCTGACACCAACCAGATCTGAATCTCAGGCAGATATGATGGTTGGAACATTTCCCAAGAACTATAATACTGGTCCCTCGATAACCGGTAAAGTGGATGTCATGGCCAACACACCCAGCCGAAAGACCTATTATTGTAGTGTCTTGATTGAAGAAGTTGACCACCTCCCCATAAGGATTTCTTAGGATTTACCTCCCTAGTTGTTCCTTATGGATTTTTGTGTTTCCGAAGTCCGACCTTTACTTGATGTTCTAGATACCAGACCATTTCTATGAATGGGTTACCCTAGCACATCAAGGAGAACATTAGAAGCGGAGTGCTAAATGTCTCTCGGTCGATTATCCAGATTTTTTTTCCTTGGCCTCGCTAAGGTGAAATCTGAGAAGTGTTATCTTCCTTTGCATCTGCATTATCCATCATCATTCATCATGGTAGCAAGTTCTGTTGCCAGGATCCTTGACACGGATATTGGTAAAATCTTGATGATTATGGAAATGCTCAAGTTCTTGAGAGCACGCGCAAGTGCTAGGTTTGATCGTTGGCATTAACTGTATAGTGCTCTCAGTTTCCTCGGCAATGCTATAACTTTTCAAATAGTGAATTCACTCTCTATTGTTGGGTTCTTCCCCAGTTACCAGAATCATTCCCAGCATTTGCATTTTGTTCCCAGCTTGCACCGCCAATGTGCCATTCTACCATGGGTCTCTTCCATTTCCGGTGGTAAGCAAAATCATCCCTTATGTTGTCTTCAACAAGGTAATCCACATCATCCATTCTAATCCGGGTATGCCATTCTACCGACCCCCTCTAAATGATCGATTATGATTTGCCTTAGGCTGATATAGAGAGTCTCAATGATCTCTATATCAAAGGTAATTCTTTTTGCCACTTAAGGTAATAATCTACGAATCACCCTCCTCCAGGATGTCCCGCTGTGGCATCATGGAAAACTCAACTCCTCGCTACGTTGACAATCGTTTACCACCTTTTTAAGTGTGGGATTATTGTCCACCTAGTGAACCTTCGTCATCCGTTTCTTTCCACCCCTCTTGATGTGTATCTCGTGTCTCAACCCGAGAGATAGTTCTACGTCTCATTCCGTGAGTTGTTCGACCTTCGAGAAGATCGATCCTTCTAGAGTTTTCCTTTCCTCTTCTTGTCATGATTAGCTAGAGTTCTCAGAGCAAGACATCAAGACAATGATGGTGATCGAACCAATGTTCTTATGAAGGGCAACCTGGATCGTGAAGATTGTGTTAGGTTGCGTTCCCCATCGTCTTACCCTACACTTGAATCTCGGGTCGAGATTCTTGTTTAGTGGGGGTGAGTTGTCACATCCCTAGCTTCTGGTGCTGCCTAGTGTTTGCATCATGCTTAAATTTTGAAACTTGAACTGAGGAAATTTGGAAGCCTCAAAACTCTAAATAAAAGAAGGGCAAAAACCCTAAAATCTCATTCATTGTTCCAAAATGCTCTTCTTAGATGTTTAATATTTTTGGCAAGGGTTTTGATCCAAACCAAAAATAATGAACATTTTAAAAGGATTTATTTTTGGGACTTTGAATTTAAATCATTAGCTATTTGAATATGAGTTATATTCATATAACTAGAATATAATTTCAAATACCCCTGAAATATTTTATGAGCTTTTGGAAAAGTCCATCTAGCAAAATAAAAATATTCAGAGGAGTTTTTGGCATTGTTTGAATTATTTTTAAATTCAAAACAGTGGCAAAAGATTAAATAAAAGAAAACAGAACAGAAATATAAAAAAAGAGCAGAAACTACCTGGCGCTCACCTGGCAGCCCAGCCGGCCCAGCTCCTATGCGGCCCAGCCCATCTGGGCCTCCCCTGTCGTCTTCCTCCCTGCCAGGAGGACGGGCACGCGCCCGGCGCGCGCGGCCACGCGCCCCGGCCACCTCCTCCCTGCCTGGCTGCCTCCTCCTCCCCCTAGACGTCTCCTGCAACGCTACGGAGATGCCGAACCCCCTCGACCTCTCTATCACTCTCCCCGTGGCCCTCCTCTCCTCTGCTTCCTCTCTCTCACTCGCCCGAACGCAGCCGTCGCCGCCGACAAGCTACCTCGCGGCCACAGCCACCGCCTTGCCTCCCCGACGCCTCCCAAAGCTCCGCCTCGACCCCCTCTTCCTCCCCATCGATCCACGGCCCTCCGGAAGCCCTGCAGCGTCGCCCTCAAGCTCGTCCCCAACCTTCGGTCGCCGGCAAACTTTCGAGGATTCGCGAGCTCCAGCCCCTCCCCTACCTCGCCGTTGCCTCTACCGGATCCGCTGTGAACTCCTCTTCCATTCCCCCTCCTCCTAGCGCTCGTTCCCGCACTCTAGCCGCCCTTTTCACCGAAGCCGATTGCTCCTCGCCGCCAGCCATGGCGCCGCCGTGGCTAGGGCCACCCCAGCTTGCGCCTGAGCGCGTCACCATGTTCGCCGCCCTCCCAGGAGCCCGCAGCGCCCTTCGGTCTCTCCTCTAGTGCTCTGTAGCACCACCCCAAGATTGCCCGATGCTGCTGCCGCCGCCAAACCTCGTCGCCGGCCACATTTCCGGCCACCCCAGCACCTAGCACCGCCACCACTAGATGCGCGCCACTGCGCGCGTTCGAATGCAACAAACCACGGCCGAAACGATGCCATGTGGCTTGTTTCCGAGCCCTCCGCCGCGTCTGGACTCGCCGGCGGCTAAACACCGGCGACCGCTGACCCGATGACCGGTGTGGGTTGACCCCACTGCCCGGTTTGACCCCCCTCTCTCTCACTGACATGCGGGCCCCGCCGGCTAATTAAGTTAGGTTAGTATTAACTAAGCTAGGTTAGTTTAGTTAGACACTGACACTCGGGACCCACAGGTCAGGGTTTGACCGGACTGTGCCACGTTGACCTGCTGACGTCATCATGACGTCAGGATGATGCAGTAATGTTTTCTGGATTTATTTTTATTCAGAAAATTCCAGAAAATTGTATAAACTTCTAAAATTCATAGAAATTCAACCGTAACTCCAAATTAAATAAATTATATATGAAAAATTATCAGAAAAATTCAAGGAATCCATCTGTACCATTTTCATGCATGTTTGAACAATGTTTGTCCTCTGTTTTGGACAAAACAAATAAAGGGCACTTAAATAATCATATATGGAGTTGGAGTTTGAATCATGTATTCAAACCAACTTCATTTAAATCATAGCTAGGTGCATTAGCCCAAAACACATTCATATTGCCATGTCATAGCATGCATCATATTGTGCATTGCATTGATCGTGTTTCTTCTGTGTTTGCCGGTGTTGTTCCCCCTTGATAGACTATGTACCGGCGATGTGATCGATGACACCGATGAAGAGCTATATTATCTTCAGAAGTGCCAGGCAAGCAAAACCCCCTTGTTCATTCCGATACAATCCCACTCTCTCGCTCCTGCTCTCTTTTACTGCATTAGGACAACACCGTTTCAACTGTTACTTGCTGCGGTAGTTGAACCCCTTTATCCTCTGCTTGACCTGTCATTGCCACAGTAAATAGATGAAACCCACTAGCATGAGTAGGAGTTGTTTGAGCCCTGTTGTGCCTACTCATTCTTGCTTGTTTGTCATGCCTGCTACTGCTTAGAGTTGAGTCAGGTCTGATTCATCGGGGATGAAACAGAGGTGTGTGAACATGTCCTACCGTTGAGAGCTAAGTGTGTGAACACGATTTGGTAAAGGTAGTGGTGAGAGGCCATGTAGGAGTACATGGTGGGTTGTCTCATTGCAGCCGTCCTCAGGAACTGAGTTCTGTGTTTGTGATCCATGATCAGTTACTACCACACATTGGGCTCCGGGCGCTCCAAGATCTCTCGACTTATTAATCAACTCGATCTCTGTCTAGGAGTTGCAACTAGTTTCTGGTGTTTGTAGGTAGTGTTAGTAGTCTACCAAGTGGCACCCGGTACAGGTGGGCTTGGGACAGACTAGGCACAGTGGCACGGTGTACCAAGCATAGATCCACTCGTTGAGGTGGGCTTGGGAACCCTGCTCACATCGTTTGGGGCCGTGAGCGACACCCCGGCCGGATCTCCTTGCGGATGGAACCCGAATAGGCGATAAACCTGGACTAGAGACTTGTTCGGTTAGTCAGGTCGTGGCCGACTCCCTCGCCCGGCTTCCGCTTGAAGGTTGCCGAGGTACATGACGTGTACAGGGCGATAAGTGGCAAAAGCGTGTGTGAAGAAGTACACCCCTGCAGGGTTATCATTATCTATTCGAATAGCCGGATTCCTCGGATATGGAAACTTGGACCCCTTGTACAGTTCATAGACAAGTGAAAGTGGATACTCTAAAATGCGCAAGATAAGCGTGAGTGCTATGGATGGCGTTCCCGTAGGGAGACGGGAGCGGATCCATAGTGGTGTATTGATATGGTGAATATGTGGACTCGTGTGCGCCACCTCAAAAGAGTTACTTGCAGTCGTAGTTCAGGATAGCCACCGAGTCAAAGCTGGCTTGCTGCAGTTAAACCCCCACCATCCCTTTGTTGATAATGATGCATATGTAGTTAGTTCTGATGTAAGTCTTGCTGGGTACATTTGTACTCACGTTTGCCTATTTTATGTTTTTGCAGAGAGACTTCGGTCTCGCTAGTAGTTCCGCGTGGACTTCGACGTTTAGCTTGTTACCTCAGCTACGATCTTGTGCCCTCGGCAGGATCTGGTAGATAGTCAGGCTTCTCAGCCTTTTTCATTTTTAGTTGTCTGTACTCAGACATGTTAAGCTTCCGCATGTGCTTTGACTTGTATGCTCTGATTGTTGGGTCATGAGACCCATGTTTGTAATATCCCGCTCCTCGGAGCCTAATGAATAAATACTTGAGTCGTAGAGTCATGTTGTGATGCCATGTTGTATTTGCACATATCGAGCATATTGTGTGTATGTTATTGAAATGCTTGATATGTGTGGGATCTGGCTATCTAGTTGTTTATCCTTAGTAGCCTCTCTTACCGGGAAATGTCTCCTAGTGTTTCCACTGAGCCATGGTAGCTTGCTACTGCTCCGGAACACTTAGGCTAGCCGGCATGTGTCCTTCTTCGTTCCTGTGTCTGTCCCTTCAGGGAAATGTCACGCGATGAATACCGGAGTCCTGTTAGCCCGCTACAGCCCGGTTCACCGGAGTCCTGCTAGCCCAGTGCTACAGCCTGGATTCACTCGCTGATGACCGACACGTTCGATGCTGGGTCATGGATGCCTGTCCCTGTAAGTCTGTGCCACTTTGGGTTTACGACTAGCCATGTCAGCCCGGGCTCCTTATCATATGGATGCTAGCGACACTGTCATATACGTGTGCCAAAAGGCGCAAACGGTCCCGGGCAAAGGTAAGGCGACACCCGTGGGAATACCGTGCGTGAGGCCGCAAAGTGATATGAGGTGTTACATGCTAGATCGATGTGGCATTGAGTCGGGGTCCTGACAAGAGCTTTGGCCGGACTGCGGTCAAGACGGTTGGGATGCGGACGACGAAGAAATTCAAAGCCCACCCACCACCCACTTGGTAGCCGCTGTCGACGATCTAACCGACATGCTCGACTACGACTCCGAAGACATCGACTGTATGGACGAAGATGCCGGAGACGACCAAGAACCAGCGCCTATTGGGCACTGGAAAGCCACCTCATCATATGACATATACACGGTGGATATCCCAAAGGATGGGAATGGCGAAGAAACAGCGGAGGACGACCCCTCCAAGAAGCAGCCCAAGCGCCGGCGTCAGCGGCGCCGCTCTAAATCCCACCATAGCAAGAATGAAGACTCCGGCACCGGAGATAATAGTACACCGGACAGTGCCGAAGACAACCCACTCCAGCAAGATGCGGCGCAGGAGGACGGAGACGCCAGCCCTCATGAGAGAGCGGAAGAAGAAGAGGTAGAGGATTATATGCCTCCCTCCGGAGACGAGGCAAGCCTCGACGACGATGAATTCGTCATGCGTGAGGATCCCGTCGAACAAGAGCATTCTAAACGCAGGCTTATGGCCACGGCGAACAGCCTCAAGAAAAAGCAGCAATAGCTTAGAGCTGATCAAGATCTGCTAGCCGACAGATGGACTGAAGTCCTCGCGACCGAAGAGCATGAGCTCGAACGCCCCTCCAAAAGCTACCCTAAACGCAAGTTGCTCCCCTGATTGGAGGAGGAAGCGTATGAACACGCATCACTAGGAGACAATACGGCTGACCGACCACCCCGTGGTCGCGACAGAGAGGCCTCTAGGCCCTTCACTAGACCCGTACCCCGGCATCGCTCGAAAAGCACAAGGCCATAGGGGAACGCTCCGGACTTGCGAGATATATTGGAGGATAAGGCAAGACAATCAAGATCGATCTATGGATCACGTGGGCACCCCACGGTATGTGACGACAGCCGTCGCGCCGGACACAGTAAGTCCGGCCGGGTCGAACAAAACAGACAAAGTTCTTTTGAGCTCCGTCGTGATATCGCCCAGTACAGAGGCGCCGCACACCCACTATGCTTCACAGATGAAGTAATGGATCATCAAATCCCCGCAGGGTTTAAACCCGTGAATATCGAATCTTACGATGGCACAACAGACCCCGCGGTTTGGATCGAAGACTATCTTCTTCACATCCACATGGCCCGCGGTGACGATCTTCACGCCATCAAATATCTCCCCCTCAAGCTTAAAGGACAAGCCCGGCATTGGCTTAACAGCTTGCCAGCAGAGTCAATTGGGAGTTGGGAAGACCTGGAAGCCGCATTCCTCGATAACTTCCAAGGCACGTATGTGCGACCACCAGACGCTGATGACCTAAGCCACATAATTCAGCAGCCAGACAAGTCGGCCAGACAATTCTGGACACGGTTCTTAACCAAGAAAAACCAAATCATCGACTGTCTGGATGCGGAGGCCCTCGCGGCCTTCAAGCATAACATCCGTGACGAGTGGCTTGCCCGGCACCTGGGACAGGAAAAGCCGAAATCCATGGCAGCCCTCACATCACTCATGACCCTCTTCTGCGCGGGTGAGGATAGCTGGCTAGCACGCAGCAACAACCTCAGCAAAAATTCTGGCAGTCCGGATTTCAAGGACTGAAATGGCAAGTCGCGTCATAACAAAAACAAGCGCCGCATCAATGGCAACAATAGTGAGGATACGGTAGTCAATGCCGGATTCAGAGGCTCTAAACCCGGTCAGCGGAAAAAGCCATTCAAAAGAACTACTCCGGGTCCGTCCAATTTGGACCGAATACTCGACCGCTCGTGCCAGATACACGGCACCCCCGAAAAACTAGCCAACCACACCAACAGGGACTGTTGGGTATTCAAGCAGGCAGGCAAGTTAATTGCCGAAAACAATGACAAGGGGCTGCATAGCGATGACGAGGAAGAGACCCGATCGCCGAACAATAGAGGACAGAAGGGTTTTCCCCCACAGGTGTGGACGGTGAACATGATATACGCAACGCACATACCCAAAAGGGAGCGGAAGCGTGCACTCAGGGATGTATACGCGATGGAGCCAGTCGCCCCGAAGTTCAATCCATGGTCCTCTTGCCCGAGCACTTTTGACTGAAGGGACCACCCCACCAGCATCCGCCACGGCGGATTCGCCGCATTGGTCTTAGACCCAATCGTCGATGGATTTGCCCTCACCAGAGTCCTGATGGACGGCGGCAGCAGCCTGAACCTGCTCTATCAGGATACAGTGCGCAAAATGGGCATAGACCCCTCAAGGATTAAACCTACCAAGACGACCTTTAAAGGCGTCATACCAGGTGTACAAGCCAATTGTACAGGCTCAGTTACACTGGAAGTGGTCTTCGGATCCCCGGATAACTTCCGAAGCGAGGAGTTAATCTTCGACATAGTCCCGTTCCGCAGCGGCTATCATGCCTTGCTCGGACGTACCGCGTTTGCAAAGTTCAACGCGGTGCCGCACTACGCATGCCTCAAGCTCAAGATGCCAGGCTCTCGAGGAGTCATCACAGTCAACGGAAACACTGAACATTCTCTCCGAACGGAGGAACATACAGCGGATCTCGCGGCAGAAGTACAATGCAACCTCTTAAGGCAATTCTCGAGTCTGGCCGTTAAGCGGCTGGACATAGCTAAGCGCGCCCGGAGTAACCTACAACAAGACCACCTGGCACGTTCCGAGCACGCGTAGCAATGCGGCCCCAACCCCAGCCCCTGCAAAACATCAAAACAGGTCCTTTGCGTACACCATTACGCTCTGAAGATACCATGGGCATGGGGAGAGGGGCACGACCACGATAAGCCCAGACTGCGGCTCAACCACACCAGGGGCTCTCAAGTGTGTCGTTCTTTTTTTTTCTTTTTACCTTTTATTTTTTACCCATAGGACTCTGTTCGTTAGAGGCCCTGTCCGGCAGTAGACCTGCCGAACTCACAATGCAACAGCCAGGGAAGGATAAAGGCTACAACGAATATACAGGTGGTCTCCATTACGAGCATTTTTATACACCAATCCACAGCCTACCCCTGGAGGGGGACATGTTTAACAGTCCCATCCCTTGCTTATCGCACTATTTGTATCGTTTTGCATTCATAGCAGCACTTATTGAATAAAACAATGCAGCACCTTTTTGCTTATAATTGCATTTCTTTTTCATACATATGTTCATTTACGACATGTCGCATCCGTACACTTTGGTACGGTTAAAACACACAAGGGGCTTATGTTTCCCGTATCATTGTGTGATAAGTCCGAACACTTTCACAAGTGCAGCACCCCGAACTTATAGCATTATATGCATCAGCTCCGAATCATGTCTTGGGTCAATAGTTGGGTTTGCCCGGCTCCCATGTTTTGGTACCTTACGTTCCGTTGTATCGGCTAAGGTAGCACTGGGAGAACCACTGCGATTGCGCCCCAGTTGAGCTGGGTTAACGCCTCAGTGGAGAAAGCTAAAACTGACCGTCATGATGAGGCGAGAGCCGGTCGCTGTTCGAGAGGTTTTTGCGAGTCCTTAAAGACTTATGCCGCTTAGAGCGAGGAGCCGGATCTTGTCTGGCCCAGGCGTGGATAGCGCCCCAAATTCGGCCTTCCGAAGACTAGGGGCTTCGCCGAAATTTAAAATTATAGAATTCTATGGCTAAGTGAGAGTGTTCAAGCATTATAAGTCCGGTTGCCTTGTTCGCTGTGTTGAGCGCCTCCCTAGATGGACCCAAAAATGGGAACAAGAGTGCTCAAGTTTATCCCGAACACCCCAGCACTCGTGGCATGGGGGCTGATACCGACGACTTGCCATCTCTCAGATTTGATAAACAGCCGCACAGAAGGTAATATTTTAAATTAACAAGCATTGCTTAGCGCATATGGACTAAGTTTTCAGCGCACAGGATGACAAAATGCGAGTCTACTCAAAAATTACATCTTTGGAGCACTCCCCCGCAATAGTGCGGGCGCCCTTCAGCACACTATTATAATACATCTTGGGCGTGCGATGCTCCTTGCCCTCTGGTGGCAGGTCCATCATAAGCTTCTGGGCATCCATCTTGCCCTAGTGCACCTTTGCGCGGGCAAGGGCCCGACGGGCACCCTCAATACAGGCGGAGTGCTTGATGACTTCAACCCACGGGCACGCATCCACCAGCCGCCGCACCAGGCCGAAGTAGCTCCCAGGCATGGCCTCCTTAGGCCACAGCCAAACTATGAGGCCCTTCATGGCCTGTTCGGCCGCCTTGTGGAGCTCGACCAGCTGCTTCAGCTGGTCGCTAAGGGGCACCGGATGTCCGGCCTCAGCATACTGAGACCAGAAGACCTTCTCGGTCGAGCTCCCCTCCACGGCCCGGTAGAATGCGGCAGCATCGGACACGTTGCGAGGAAGATCTGCGAACGCTCTTGGAGAGCTCCGAATTCGGGTAAGCAACAGGTAATTAACACTCACATGCTTACTTTGCATGAAAAATGCCTTACCCGCTGCTATTTTCTTCACCGCCTCAATCTCCTGGAGGGCCTTGTAGGCTTCGGCCTTAGCGGCTTTGGCTAAGGGTTGAAGGGTGCCAGCAGGCCGTTGATGCTCTGCTTTTACACGACGACAGACGTCGCAATTGGCAATATACTGAGCGATTTCTCTCTTCATCCTAGTCCACCAGAACCTCTGGCGTAGGTCCTGATACATCTTAGTACTACCGGGATGAATGGTGAGAGGAGATTCATGAGCTTCCTTAAGGATTAATCGCCTTAAGTTGCGCACCTTGGGAACCACTAGTCGATCCCCGAAGTATACGACTCCTTGATCATTAACGGAGAAACAATTCGCAACTCCTTTCTGAATGTTTCTCTTGATGCGGGAGATTCCCGGATCTACCTTTTGTGCTTTGATAATTTGATCCGTAAGGGTAGGTTTTGCCACCAAGGTGGAGAGAAAACCTGGAGGAACAATGTGAAGGTTAAGCTTTCGAAATTCCTCATGGAGAAGCGGTTGACTTTGTTGTAACATCAGGTTGTTACAATAAGATTTACGACTTAGCGCATCAGCCATGACGTTGGCTTTCCCTGGGGTATAGGTTATTCCTAGGTCGAAGTCAGTGATCAATTCAACCCAACGTCTTTGCCTAAGATTCAGATCCGGTTGGGTGAAGATGTACTTCAGACTTTGGTGATCAGTGAATATTTCGCAACGATTACCGAGGAGGTAATGTCGCCAGGTCTTAAGTGCATAGACTACGGCTGCAAGTTCTAGATCATGAGTAGGATAATTCTCCTCATGTGGGTGTAATTGCCGTGAAGCGTAAGCAATTACGTGTCGATCTTGCATGAGAATGCAACCTAGTCCTTGTCGTGAGGCGTCGCAGTAGATAACAAAGTCCTTGGAGAAGTCTGGCGGTACCAGTACAGGAGCAGAGGTCAGGCGTCTTTTCAGTTCCTGAAAGCTGTGCTCACATTGTGGAGTCCATTCAAACTTTTTATCTTTCTTGAGGAGTTCGGTTAGAGGTTTAGCAACTTTGGAGAAGTTCTCGACAAAGCGACGGCAATAGCTCGCTAAGCCCAGAAAACTCCGAACTTGCTTGACGGCTTGAACTCGCTCAGGGTTAACCGCAATACCTTTACCAGATATTACATGACCCAGATAGGTCACTTCTGGCAACCAGAATTCACATTTAGAAAATTTGGCATAAAGGCGATGCTCTCGAAGTTTCTGCAACACTAGTCTTAGATGTTCGGCATGTTCTTCCTCGTTCTTGGAGTAGATGAGTATATCATCGAGATAAACTACGACGAATTTATCCAAATACTCCATGAAGATTGAGTTCATTAACCGAGAAAAGGTGGCTGGAGCGTTGGTTAAACCGAAGGACATAACGGTGTACTCGTATTGGCCATAACGAGTAACAAAGGCCGTTTTAGGAATGTCCCCGTTTCTGATTTTGATTTGATGGTAGCCCAACCTCAAATCCATCTTGGAGAAGACTGAAGATCCAGCGAGTTGATCATACAGGTCGTTGATCCTGGGAAGTGGATATTTGTTCTTGATTGTGACCAAATTGACAGGTCGGTAATCTACAACCATCCGGTCCGTACCATCCTTCTTTTTGACGAATAGGACGGGGCAAGCCCACGGAGATGAACTAGGGCGGATGAAACCCTTTTTCAAGGACTCATCGAGTTGTTTCTTAAGCTCGGCTAGTTCTAGGGGTGCCATCTTATAAGGCCTTCTAGCAATCGGAACGGTTCCGGGGATGAGGTCTATTACGAACTCAACATCCCTGTCAGGTGGAACCCCTGGCAATTCCTCTGGAAAGACATCCGGGAAGTCACGGACTACCGGAACGTCCTCAAGGTCTGGTAAAGGGCTGACGTTAAGAGAATATAATTGTCGCTTGGCTATTCGAGTCAAAACATTGACTATCTTCCCCGAAGGATGGGTGAGTTGGACAGTCCTAGAGAAGCAATCAATTTTGGCATGATGAGCTGACATCCAGTCCATACCCAAAATGATATTAATATCTGAAGATTTAAGGGCTATCAAAGATGCGAGAAAAACAAGTCTGTCGACTTGGATTTCATTTCCATGGCTTACTCTAGAAGTTTGCCATTTGGATCCCGGAGTTTGAATTACCATAGAGGATGGCAAGTCACAGAATGCAACGTTATGCAAACGAGCATAATTTTCAGATATAAAAGAATGAGAGGCTCCTGTATCGAAAAGAACAGATGCCGGGTGGCAATTAACAAGAAGCGTACCGAGAACGACGTTGGGATCTTCTTGAGCTTCTTCGGCAGAGATACAGTTGACATGGCCACGTGAAGCGGTGACCGGTTTAGCATGAAACACTTTTCCTGTCGGCTTGCCACGGCCAACAGCTTTAGCAGATTGATTGGGGTTGGTCTGGGGACACTCACGCATATAATGACCAGATTCCCCACACTTGAAACAAGTCACGGAACTGGTACGTGGAGGAGCATTATTGGTTGGACCCCCATAGGGCTTAGCTGGAGCAGACTGTTGAGCGGGGCGAGGCGCCTGGAAAGATGGCCTCGGTGTGAATCTGGGTGGCAAGGCGGTGTTGGGTACCCACACGCGGCGCTTCTGAGGACCAGCACCGGATGAGGAACCCGTGTCACGTCCATGCTTGCGTGTTGCGTCATAATCAGTCTGACCAGTTTCAGCACTGATGGCTTTGTTGACAAGTTTCGAAAAAGATGTGCACTCATGCAGACGGAGGTCGCGGCAAAGCTCAGGACTAAGGCCCTTACGGAACCTTGCTTGCTTCTTGGCGTCAGTAGACACTTCCTCAGTTGCATATCGGGCGAGCTTACCAAACTCTCTGCTATAGGCATCCACAGAAAGTCGGCCTTGGGTGAAATTGCAAAATTCTTCACGCTTACGGTCCATGAGACCCTCCGGAATGTGATGTTCACGGAAAGCGTCGCTGAATTCAGCCCAAGTTGTGACATGGCCTGCTGGGCGCATAGCTCCATAATTCTCCCACCATAGACTGGCGGGGCCTTCAAGATGATATGCGGCAAAAGTGACCTTGTCAGCCTCCGCTACCAGCGCGGAACGCAGCTTGTGAGAAATACTGCGAAGCCAGTCATCAGCGTCGAGAGGCTCGACGGAGTGGTGGAACGTGGGTGGATGCAATTTGATAAAATCGCTGAGTGACACCACGTTAACCCTCTGATGGTGTGCTGTGTTCTGTTCAATACGCTCCAACAACCGGTTTGTCTCCCGCTTGTTTCTCTCAGCTTCCATCATCACTTCGGCTAGTGAAGGAGGATGAGGCAGATTTTCATTCCTGGCTTCACTGCCTTCGGCCTGCTCTTGGGAAGCAGGATTAGCGCGTGTGTTGACCATCCTAGGTAAACAAGACAATGATTTAGTCAGAATGATGAAATTCCGACATGGAATACATAATGTAAGAAATAACTCGGAATGCAAGATGATCATCCGTATGACATGGTAGATACAGAAACTGCTTCTTTATTCCATCGTCATACACACCATACAAGGTTTAGTACAAGACCAAACAAAGTACTATTACGGTGAGAAAAGGATTACATCTCATCGGAGGCATTCCAAGCTCCTATACATTATTTTTCTACATCTCCAGAAGAGTACAGACTAGGTCATATCCCACGAGACACGCAGGACAATAGACGACACAGCTAGTGCGAACTAGTGATACTACTACTAACTCAGACCGATCCGTAGTAGTCCTCGTAGAAGTCACCTCCATAGCCTGGAAGCTCAACATGTTCATCCGGAAACAGACGATCTCGTGGAGCTTGTGGACCATAAGGGCTAGGATGAGGCCTTGGACCAACAAACGGTGGCCTGCGGGGACCGCGAGGTGGGGTGATGCCTCCTACATCACGCCAAACCATCACGTCCGGCAGAGCAGATCTCACAGGATAGAGATCGCGCATATCTGAATATCCAGCTTGCACCGCCGGTGCGAACCGAGTCAAAGTGGCCCAGTGGTCAGCACGGGTATTGAAGAGCTCTAACCTTAAGGCCCGATTTTCACGGTCCTTATCCTCGAGCATCTCAGCAGTGGTGCGAGTCCGTGAATCCTCCTGAGTGGAGTCAGCATAGATAGCCTGGAGATATCCTTGTGCTCCCGGAAGTGATCCTGGCATATACCGGAAATCAGAGTCCCGAAATAACCCAGATCTGACTCGCATAATGGTCATCATAGAGTAGGCGGCATCCTGCACAGCCATCTCAATAGTAACCCCGAGTCCATAGGAGCAGTGAAGAGGCTCAGTGGATTCAGGATAAGATGGAAATATCCTGACAGTGCAGAGATACTGGCTTTGATTAAAATCTCGGAATTGCTCTTCGACCGTGTACTCAGGATACCAGCGGTATCCAGCCTCAGTCATTACCCTGACCAACTTAGTAGTATGGCCGGGTACATCTAGGCATCGAGTCAGGCGAACCACTTGATTAAGGTCGCGAGTGGCCATCTGAAAGCACAGTTATAATGCAAAGGCATTAGAATTTCTAGCAAAATTTCGGCAGCATAACAGCTGTAAATGCTCAAAAAGGATATTGAGACATTTGACAAAGGATTTCGTACACACTCAACATCATCACATCAAGTCTTGAAACCATTTCTACAACATAATGTGGTAGTAGAACTGAGCTAGGCTGATAACCATCAAACTTATAAGGTACTACTGATTAGTAACTCGTGATCCTGATAGAGAGAACAGATCCTAATTCCTTAACCCCCGGTGGAAGAATGGACTGACTCAGATCAGAATGTCATAAGATATAAGGAGTAAAAAGAGCCTTACGTTCCAACCCACAAACAATTCCCCTACATATAACTAAAGAATTTCTAGACTCAACATCGACCAGTTTGGCTTGGAGAACCTACAGGCAGTCCGGCTCTGATGCCAACGCTGTCAGGACCCCGACTCGATGTCACATCGATCTAGCTGGTAACACCTCATATCACTTTGCGGCCTCACGCACGGTATCCCCACGGGTGTCGTCTTACCTTTTTCCCGGGACCGTTTGCGCCTTTTGGCTCACGTATATGATAGTGTCGCTAGCATCCACATGATAAAGAGCCCGGGCTGACATGACTAGTCGTAAACCCAAAGTGGCACAGACTTACAGGGACAGGCATCCATGACCCAGCTTCGAACATGTCGGTCATCAGCAAGTGGGTCCGGGCTGTAGCACTGGGCTAGCAGGACTCCGGTAAACCGGGCTGTAGCGGGCTAACAGGACTCCGGTACTCAAAGCGTGACATTTCCCCGAAGGGACAGACACAGGAACGAAGAAGGACACATGCCGGCCAGCCTAAGTGTTCCAGAGCAGTAGCAAGCTACCATGGCTCAGCGGTAACACTAGGAGACATTTCCCGGTAAGAGAGGCTACTAAAGATGAACAACTAGATAGTCAGATCCCACACATACCAAGCATTTCAATCATACACACAATATGCTCGATATGTGCAAATACAACGAAGCATCACAACATGACTCTACGACACAAGTACTTTATTTAAGGCTCAGCGAGCCATACATAACATACACACAAAGGTACGGGTCTCACGACCCAACATACAAGTCATACAGTCATACAAGCCAACAGCGGAAGTAACTTGTCTGAGTACAGACAACTAGTAAAATAAAAGAGGCTTGGAAGCCTAACTATACTATGTGGTCCATCACAAGCTCAGGGTCACCACCTGGGTCTTTAGCCTACTCGTTGATGTCAACGTCTACATAGAACCCATCAGAAGGGGTTGCGGCGTCTTCTGTAAAAATGTAGATTATAGCAACATGAGTACAAAGGTACTCAGCAAGACTTACATCAGATCCTACATACATGCATAGTATCAAGAAGGGTCGGTGGAGCTATTGCAGCAAGCCAGCTTTGACTCTTGGCTAGACTATCCTACGATACTCCATTTGAAATAGTTTTGCGCACACGAGTCCACTATTCACCCCTTCAATACACTACCGAGGATCCACCTCCGTCTTCCTACGGAAGAGCCATCCTCGGCACTCACACTTATCTTGAGGCTTTTAACAGTTTCCATTTACTTGTCTATGAACTGTATAGGCAACCAAGTAGTCCTTTACCGCGGACGCGGCTATTCGAATAGATCATGTTAACCCTGCAGGGGTGTACTCCTTCATACACGCTCTCACCACTTACCGTCGTCTACACGACATGTACTCGGCAACCTTCAAGCGGAAGCCCAACGTGGGTGTCGGCCACGACCTACCTAATCACCTAAGCTTCCAGTCCAGGTTTATCGCCTATTCAGGTTCCATCCACAGGGAGTCCGGCCGAGGTTTCCCATACGGCCCCGAACGATGTGAACAGGGTTCCCGAGATACCTAACGGGTATTCGGTACACCGTGCCACGTACCTACCGCATCACAGCCCACCCCTACGGTCAGCGCTGTCCACGGCCTCCAGTAGGCTACAAACACCAGAAACTACTTGCAACTCCTGGACGGAGAACTAGGGTGAATAAGAAGTCGAGAGGGTCCATTGGTTTCGGGCCCAATGCATGGTAGTAGCTGATTCTTAAATCACACATACAGATCTCAGTGCTTAAGGTCGGCTTCAATGAAACAACCCACCATGTACTCCTACATGGCCTCTCATCGATACCTTTACCAAATCGTGTTCACCACACCACTCTTATTACCGACATAATCATTTCACTCTAGCCCATCACCCAGATGAACCAGACCTGACACGACTCTAAGCATAGCAGGCATAGCAAGGTAGGAACAACACATACATATGGCTCAATCAACTCCTACACATGCTAGTGGGTTTCATCTAGTTACTGTGGCAATGACAGGTCATGCAGAGGAAATGGGTTCAACTACC
>NC_041393.1:257469747-257556025 GCF_002162155.2 Triticum dicoccoides
TAGCACACAGCAGTTTGAATCGCGTTGTCTTAATGCAGTAAAAGAGAGCAGGAGCGAGAACATGGGATTGTATCGATATGATCAAATGGTTGGTTGCTTGCCTGATGGTTCGTTGCACGGATACTGTTCTTCGTTAGGGTAATCACGGTACTCCTCGGGAACAGATCCTGTCGCAAAGGATACCGATACACAACATTACCAAACAATATGCAACAATATGATGCATGCATGGAACATGGCAATATGAGTGTGTTGGGCTAATGCAACTAAAACCAGAAGTGTTTGAGCAAATTTGAATCAAAGATTCAAATTTCAAATTCAAATATGGCCTTTTAAAGTGCCTTTCCTTGTTCTGATTAAAACATCAATTTAACTTGTTTGGTCATGCATGAAAATAGTACAGATGGATAGATTGGATTTTTCTGATCATTTTTCATATATAATTTGTCCAAATTGGAGTTACAGAATAAAAGTTATGAATTTTTGAAGTTTAAATAATATTCTGAATTTCCTGATTTAATTTAAATCCAGAAATATCATTTACTGCGTCAGCCTGACATCACAGTGACATCAGCAGGTCAACAGAGCTGGCTCGGGTCAAACCTGACGTGTGGGGTCCACACATCAGTGTCACAGGGGCTAATCCCGCGTTGACCCGGGGCTGGTTAGCTTGACTAAGCCCTGGGGCCCACTTGTCAGCGTCAGTAGGTGGTGGATTAGTGGTTAATTAGCTGGGCCACGTCAGCTCGCCGGAGTTCTGGCCGGCGGCGACCAACAGTGCGGCGGCGATAGTGGTTTTGGTCGTTTCGGCCACCAAATGGACCGCGGCGACCACCGGAGTGAAGCTGAGGACGACCCGCGGCTCTTGGCGGAGTCAGTTGGGGTCGGGGTGGCCGGACTTGACGGCGGTGAGCTCAGCTGCGGCCGCCGGGGTTCGGTCGTGCACGGGAACGGTGTTGGAGCTCGAAGTCGAGCAAAGTGAGGCGCTAGGGATGCTCTACTGGTTCTTGCGAACGTGTTGGACTCGCCGGGGTGACCAAATGGTCACCGGAGCTGCGTCGACGGCGAGCTCGGCGACGGCGGAGGTTCGGCCGTGGTGGAGATGCAGCTACGGTGAGGGAACGAGGGGAAGAAGAGGGGGAAACGGTGGCGTAGCTCACCGCGGTTGCAGTGGGCGTCGAAGCGGGCTCGGGGACGCGCTGGAGACGGCGAATTCGTCGGCGACGGTGGTCGGAGCCCGAAGAGGGGAACGGCGACGTGGCGGCGATGCAGGGCTTCCGGGGACTCGTGGAGCGGTGGGGAGGAAGAGGGAGTTGTGGCGGAGCTTCTGAGCTACTCGGGGGAGCGAGGGGTGGCCGGAGGCAGTGGCTAAGGCGAACGGCGGCGACGGTGTGCTTCGGCCGAGAGCGAGAGAGAGCGAGGGAGAAACGGGGGAGAGTGAAAGGGAGCAGGGGGAGAGGCGTGGCGTCGTCCAGGGCGTCGAGCGAGGAGGGGAGGGCAGGCAAGCAGGCGAGCAGGTGGCGTGGCGCGGTGGCCGTGCGCGCGCGCCGGCCACACTCCCCTCCCTCTGTCGGGACGAAGACGACAGAGGAGGGAGGTGGGCTGGGCCGGCTGCTGGCTGGGCCGGCCAGCTGGCTGGGCTGAACAGGGAGGAGCCCAGGTAAGCTTCTCCCTTTTAGTTTTTTTCTGTTTTCTGTTTATTTAATATAACTGCAACTTTGTTGAATTAAATAAAATACCTAGGCAACTCCAAAATTCACCAAACTACTCCTGGCTCATAGTTGGATTATTTCCAACATGAAACATTTTAGTTTGGAGATATTTGAGCATTTAATTATTTTATATTATTTTAAATGCCCAAATTCAAATAGTTATGATTTAACTCAAGAACCCTAGGATGGCCTAGAAAAGTGTGCACCATTTTTGGCAGAGGTTCTGAACCAAGGCAAAAATGATGGGCATTTTAGAAGGGCATTTCAGGTTCATTGAAAATTTATTTTAGTAACCCTAGTTGGTTTCAGAGGGGACTGGGGGTTCTGTCATCCCCATTTCAAGTTTCTGATGAAAAAGTAAACATGATGCAACACTCTAATGCATGACTAGCTAGGGTGTGACAGTTATTCTCTCTACGGTGGTACGTGGAATTTATTTTGCAGAGCCGGACACTATCCTAGTGTTCACAATCTTCTATAAATTATTCGGAGGAAGAACCCGCCTTGCAATGCCGAAGACAACATGCGCGCCGGACTCGTCATCATTGAAGCCTGGTTCAGGGGCTACTGAGGGAGTTCCGGACTAGGGGGTGTCCGGATAGCCGAACTATCATCATCGGTCGGACTCCAAGACTATGAAGATACAAGATTGAAGACTTCGTCCCGTGTCCGGATGGGACTTTCCTTGGCGTGGAAGGCAAGCTTAGCGATACGGATATGTAGATTTCCTGCCATTGTAACCGACTTTGTGTAACCCTAGCCCTCTCCAGTGTCTATATAAACCGGATGGCTTTAGTCCATAGGACGAACAACAATCATACCATAGGCTAGCTTCTAGGGTTTAGCCTCCTTGATCTCGTGGTAGATCCACTCTTGTAACACACATCATCAATATTAATCAAGTAGGACGTAGGGTTTTACCTCCATCAAGAGGGCCCAAACCTGGGTAAAACATCGTGTCCCTTGTCTCCTGTTACCATCCGCCTAGACGCACAATTCGGGACCCCCTACCCGAGATCTGCCGGTTTTGACACCGATAGAGTCCGTCTAGTCGATCGATTGGGGGTTGTCCTCAGTCCCCAAAGCACCGATGGAAGTTCCTCAACCCAAGCCCCTGACGCGTGCTTGAGGTCACGCATTAACCGAGGCTTCAGTCCTTTGAGAATCAATCCATTCGCTCATTCCGCCTGTCCATTCGACTGGGGATGGGCGACTGAAGCGTAATCGACCCTCGTGCCTTGGGAGGCGCAGAAAGCTTTGAACTCTTCCGAATCGAAGTTCGAGCCATTATCTGTGATGATGCTGTGTTGGACGCCATATCTCAATATAAGCTCTCTGATGAAACTCACGGCTGTGCTTGCTTCAAGGCTGTCACCACCCTAGCTAAGCCCTTGCCTGACTCTGCATAAGCATTCATGCATCATGTCTAAATTTCTTTAAATTTGAATTGGGGAATTGGAGAGCCTCAGAAATCATTTAAAAAAATGATGATCAACATTAAAAAATTGCTTCAAATGTTTCCAAGGAAATGTTCCTTTTCAGCTTTGAAAAAAATATTGGCAAGAATAAAATGCAAACCAATATTTTTGGAGTGACTGAAACATTTATTTTGGGCCTTTGAATTAATTCAATAACTATTTGCATTGGATATATATTTGATATATAAATAATATATGTCCAATAATACTGGAACATTTTATGTGGTTTGGTATATTTTAGTTCTAGCCACATAACTATTTTCAGGATTTTATAAAATGGTTTATTATTTTACTAAACTAAAACAACACAGAACAAAATACAAAAAAGAGAAATAGGAAAAGCAGAGAGGAGAGAAACCCTACCTGGCGCTCACCTCTCAGCCCACCTGGCCCAATTCCAGCAGCCCAGCCCACCGAACCGCCACCGTCTCCCACCTCGCGCCAGAAGGACGCGAGGCGTGTGGCCACCGCACGCCGGCACGCGCCGAGCCAGCTCCTGCTTGCCGCCGAGGGTCTGGATGCCTCTCCCGAGCGCCACGCAACCCTCTAGCCCTCCTACTCTCCCCGTGCCCCTCTCCCCTCTCTCCCCAGAACGCTCTCCCCCTCCTCAGTTCTCCTCACCGAATGCGCCCGCCGCCGCCGACGAGAACCACCGTGGCCACCGGCCACCCCACGCCTCGCCTAAGCACCAAGAAGCTCCGCCTCGTCCCCCTCTTCCTCCTCACCAAGATGGAAGGCGCCGGAAGCCCTGGATGCCGCCAGCTTCGCCGTTCCCCTCCTCGGCCACCGCGGATCGCCGCCGTCAAATCCGTCCCTGTCCGGCCTCCCTCAAGCTCGCCGTCCACCTCTACAGGGTCTACATGAGCTCTTCGTCCGTTTCCCCCTCTCTGTTTCGTCGTTCGCGCGCCGTAGCTAGGTTATCTACCAAGGCCGAAACCCCACCGCCGCCGGCCATGTCGCCGCCGTTGCTCTAGCTAGCGCAGCTCGCGTCCGACCTCAGGCCCATGCTCAGGAGCTCCCCAGAAGGCCAAGTCCACCACCCGTTTCCCCTCCCGTGCAACCTAGTGCCGAAACCGCTGAGACCCGAACTCCGGCAGCCGCCGCGGGTTCCACTCCGGCGAACTCCGGCCACCCCCGCACCTCCCGTTGGTCCCCCTAGATGCGCACAGGCACGGGCTATCCTCTGGTGCCCCTGGCGCGTCGATTCGTCGACTCTGGCGAGTTCCGAGCGAACTCCACCGCGGTTCGAGGTCACCGCCGGCGAGACTCCGGCGAGATGACGTGGCCCGTCATTAGCAGCTAACAGCCCCACTAACCAACCTCCTAGCTCACTGACACCTGGGCCCCACGCCCTAACTAACCCAGGTTTTATCTGTGTTTAGATTAAACTAACCCCCACGGGCCCACAGGTCAGTTTGACCTGGCCACGTCACATGTTGACCGACCCCACATGTCAGTATTGACTTGCTGACGTGTCTGTTGACCCGGCCCCACCTGTCATTGACACTAACCAGCCCCAGTCACTGACCAGTGCACCCCACTGGTCAGGTTTGACCCGGACCAGCCCCTGTTGACCTGCTGACGTCATGATGATGTTAGGCTGACGCAGTAATGTTTTCTGGATTTATTTTTATTCAGAAAATTCCAGAAAATTGTATAAACTTCTAAAATTCATAGAAAATCAACCGTAACTCCAAATGAGATAATTTATATATGAAAAATGATCAAAAAATCCAGTCTATCCATCTGTACTATTTTCATGCATGTTAGAACAACTTATAGCTGCTGTTTAGCACAAATCATATAAATGACATTTGAATTTCACATATGGAGTTTGGTTTTGAACTTAGGGTTCAAACCAACTTCATTTAATTTTGTTGCTAGCTGCATTAGCTAAAACCACAGCATATTGCCATGTCACACTCATGCATCATATTGTTGCATTGCATTGATTGTGTTCTTTCTCTGTTGCCGGAGTTCGTCCCCTCTCGATAGACGTGGTTCGACGATGAGTTCGATGACACCGATGAAGAGCTATACTATCTTCAGAAGTGCCAGGCAAGCAAAACCCCCTTGTTCATTCCGATACAATCCTACTCTCTCGCTCCTGCTCTCTTTTAATGCATTAGGACAACACCGATTCATCTGTTACTTGCTGCGGTAGCTGAACCCCTTTATCCTTTGCATGGCCTGTCATTGCCACAGTAAATAGATGAAACCCACTAGCATGAGTAGGAGTTGTTTGAGCCCTATTGTGCCTACTCATTCATGCTTGTTTGTCATGCCTGCTACTGCTTAGAGTTGAGTCAGGTCTGATTCATCGGGGATGAATCAGAGGTGTGTGAACACGTCCTACTGTGTGTGAGCTAAGTGTGTGAACACGATTTGGTAAAGGTAGCGGTGAGAGGCCATGTAGGAGTACATGGTGGGTTGTCCCATTGCAGCCGTCCTCAGGAACTGAGTTCTGTGTTTGTGATCCATGATTCAGCTACTACCACGCATTGGGCCCGAAACCAATGGACCCTCTCGGCTTCTTAATCACCCTTGTCCTCTGTCCAGGAGTTGCAAGTAGTTTCTGGTGTTTGTAGTATGCTGGAGGCCGTGGGCAGCGCTGACCGGAGGGGTGGGCTGTGATGCGGTAGGCACGTGGCCGGGTATACCGGGCGCCTGTTTGGTGTCACGGAACCCTGCACACATCGTTTGGGGCTGTGAGCGAAACTCCGGCCGGATCTCCTCATGGATGGAACCCGAATAGGCGATAAACCTGGACTAGAGACTCGAGTGTTTAGGTAGGCCATGGCCGACACCCACATTGGGCTTCCGCTTGAAGGTTGCCGAGTACATGTCGTGTAAACGGCGGTAAGTGGTGAGAGCGTGTGTGAAGAAGTACACCCCTGCAGGGTTAACATCATCTATTCGAATAGCCGTGTCTGCGGAAAAGGACTTCTGGGTTGCTATATCAGTTCATAGACAAGTGAAAGTGGATACTCTAAAATACGCAAGATAAGCATGAGTTCTATGGATGGCGTTCTCGTAGGGAGACGAGAGCGGATCCATAGTGGTGTATTGATATGGTGAATATGTGGACTCGTGTGCGCCACCTCAAAAGAGTTACATTGCAGTCGTAGTTTAGGATAGCCACCGAGTCAAAGCTGGCTTGCTGCAGTTAAACCCCACCATCCCCTTTGTTGATAATGATGCATATGTAGTTAGTTCTGATGTAAGTCTTGCTGGGTACATTTGAACTCACGTTTGCCTATTTTATGTTTTTGCAGAGAGACTTCGGTCTCGCTAGTAGTACCGCGTGGACTTCGACGTTTAGCTTGTTACCTCAGCTACGTTCTTGTGCCCTCGGCAGGATCTGGTAGATAGTCAGGCCTCTCAGCCTTTTTCATTTGTAGATGTCTGTACTCAGACATGTTGAGCTTCCGCTTGTGCTTTGATTTGTATGCTCTGAATGTTGGGTCATGAGACTCATGTTTGTAATATCTCGCTCCTCGGAGCCTAATGAATAAATACTTGAGTCGTAGAGTCATGTTGTGATGCCATGTTGTGTTTGCACATATCGAGCATATTGTGTGTATGTTATTGAAATGCTTGGTATGTGTGGGATCTGACTATCTAGTTGTTTATCTTTAGTTGCCTCTCTTACCGGGAAATGTCTCCTAGTGTTTCCACCGAGCCATGGTAGCTTGCTACTGCTCCGGATCACTTAGGCTGGCCGGCATGTGTCCTTCTTCGTTCCTGTGTCTGTCCCTTCGGGGAAATGTCACGCGATGAATACTGGAGTCCTGTTAGCCCGCTACAGCCCGGTTCACCGGAGTCCTGCTAGCCCAGTGCTACAGCTTGGATTCACTCGCTGATGACCGACACGTTCGATGCTGGGTCATGGATGCCTGTCCCTGTAAGTTTGTGCCACTTTGGGTTTACGACTAGCCATGTCAGCCTGGGCTCCTTATCATATGGATGCTAGCGACACTATCATATATGTGTGCCAAAAGGCGCAAACGGTCCCGGGCAAAGGTAAGGCGACACCCGTGGGAATACCGTGCGTGAGGCCGCAAAGTGATATGAGGTGTTACATGCTAGATCGATGTGGCATTGAGTCGGGGTCCTGACAAAGGCTCTTGATGGGCTTGGCTTCGATCCATTTGGTGAACTTGTCGACTGCTACCAGCACATGAGTAAATCCACTTCTGCCTATCCTCAGAGGTTCGACCATGTCCAGTCCCCAAACGGCGAAATGCCAGATGAGTGGAATAGTCTTCAGGGCTGATGTAGGTTTGTGGGACATGTTGGAATAAAACTGACAGCCTTCACACTTGTCCACTATTTCCTTTGCCATCTCGTTGGCGTGTGGCCAGTAAAACCCAGCTCAGTATGCTTTGGCTACGATGGTCCGAGAGGACGCATGGTGACCACAGGTCCCCGAGTGAATATCGTTGAGGATCATTTGGCCTTCTTCTGGCGTGATGCACTTCTGGCAGGCTCCAGTTACACTTTCCCTGAACAACTTCCCCCTTATCACAGTGAAGGCCTTAGACTGTCGAACAATCTGTCAAGCCTCTTCTTCATCCTCTGGGAGTTCCTTCCTAAGGATGTATGCAATGTATGGCATCGTCCAGCCGGGCATAATGACCAAAACCTCCATGATTAAGTCGACCACGGCTTGGACTTCGACTTCAGTCGGATCCGTGGCACTCTTGGGTTGTGGTGACTCTTCGGTGAAAGGGTCTTCCTGAACCGAAGGTGAATGGATATGTTCTAGAAACACATTTTAGGGAAAAGCCTCTCTCTTGGAACCTATCTTGGCTAGCTCATCTGCAGCTTGATTTTTCAGTTAGGGCACATGGTGGAGCTCCAAATCTTCAAACCTCTTCTCTAGCTTTCTCACTGCATTGCAATAACCTGTCATGGCTGGACTCCTGACATCCCATTCCTTCATCACTTCATTAACCACCAAATCTGAGTCGCCGTAGACCATAAGACGACGGACGCCGAGTGAAATGGCCATACGCAACCCATATAGAAGTGCTTCATATTCGGCTTCGTTATTGGAGGAATCAAAATGAATCTGGAGAACATAATTAAGCCTGTCTCCGCGGGGGGATACCAAAACCACCCCAGCGCCTGAACCATTAAGCATCTTGGAGCCATCAAAAAACATAGTCCAATGCTCCGAGTGAACTTGAGTCGGCAATTGCTGCTCAATCCACTCGGCTCGAAAATCTGCAATTGCTTGGAACTTGATGGCCTTCTTTTCCTCGAACATGATATCCAAAGGGAGGAGTTCAATCGCCCATTTGGCCACTCGACCAGTTGCATCTCTGTTGTTCAGAATTTTGGATAGTGGCGCATCGCTGACGACTGTGATGGAGTGGTTAGAGAAGTAATGCACAACCTTCTTCATGGTCATGTATATTCCATAGACAAGCTTCTGATAATGCGGGTATCGCTGCTTGGACGGAGTCAAAACTTCAGAGAGATAATAGACTAGGCGTTGAACCTTGTAGGCTTTTCCTTCTTCCTCCTGTTCGACTGTGAGTACTGTACTGACAACTTGTCTAGTGGCTGCAATGTAGAGCAGTAAAGGCTCTTTGCTGATTGGCGCAGCGAGCATCGGCTGGGTGGAAAGCAGGGTTTTGAGCTCTGCAAATGCTGCTTCAGCTTCATCAGTCCACTCGAACTTATCAGACTTCTTCATCAATCGGTAAAGAGGCAAGGCCTTTTCACCAAGATGAGCAATGAATCGACTCAGGGCGGCCAAACAACCAGTCAGCTTCTGAACGTCATGCACTCGCACGGGGCGTTTCATTCGGAGGATGGTATCAACTTTCTCTGGATTGGCATTGATCCCTCGTTCGGAAACGAGAAAACCGAGTAACTTTCCCCATGGAACTCCGAACGTGCATTTTGACGGATTAAGCTTGATATCGTACCTTCTCAGGTTGGCAAAGGTTTCTGCAAGGTCATTCAATAGGTCGGAACCTTTGCGAGACTTGACTACGATGTCATCCATGTACGCTTCCACGTTTTGACTGATTTGAGTGAGCAAGCACTTCTAAATCATTCTCATGAATGTGGCTCCGGCATTTTTCAAACCAAAAGGCATGGTGACATAGCAAAAGCACCCGAATGGGGTGATGAAGGCTGTTTTTATTTCATCGGGATCATACAGTCGGATCTGGTGGTATCCGGAATATGCATCTAAGAAAGACAAGCGCTCACATCTCGCAGTCGAGTCAACAATCTGATCTATGCGAGGGAGAGGGAAGTGATCTTTCGGGCAGGCCCGATTGATATGCTTGAAATCAATGCACATACGAAGTGAATTATCCTTCTTAGGAACCATGACTACATTGGCTAACCACTCGGAGTGGTAGATTGCACGGATGAACTCTGCTGCCAACAGTCGAGCCACTTCTTCGCCAATTGCTTTCCTCTTCTGCACGGCAGACCACCGCCGGAGGTGTTCTTTGACGGGTTTTATTTTGGGGTTGACACGCAAACGGTGCTCAGGCAGTCCCCTGGGAACACCAGGCATGTCAGAAGGTTTCCATGCAAAGATGTCCCAGTTCTCACGGAGGAACTGGACGAGCGCTTCTTCCTATTTGCTGTCGAGTGTTGTTGATATGTGAGTCGGTCCAGCATTGGGATCCGTCGGGTGAACGTGAACTGGCTTCATCTCACCAGTCGATTGGAATGCAGAATTTGTAGCGGGTTTCTTGGCTCTGAGCAAATCACTCGGATCCACATTCTTCTGATATTCTTGTAATTCGACTGCTGCCATTTGTTCATCAGCGATCTTGGAGCCTTTCTGGAAACACTCCTCAGCCTTCTGATGATTGCCTGTAACTGTGATCACGCCTTTGGGGCCAGGCATCTTCAGTTTGAGGTACACATAGCATGGTCAAGCCATAAAGTGCGCATAGGCTGGCCTACCCAAAATGGCATGATAGGCACTTTGGAAATCCACGACTTCAAATGTCAACTTCTCCTTACGGTAATGCTTTGAATCACCGAAAACCAAGTCGAGGGAGATCTGGCCGAGTGATTCAGCCTTCTTCCCAGGAATAACACCATGGAAACTCATATTACTCTCGCTAAGCTTGGACATCGGAATGCCCATCACTTTCAAGGTCTCAGCGTAGAGGATGTTCAGACCACTGCCACCGTCCATTAGTACTTTGGTCAGTCGAGTGCCTCCAACCACGGGGTCGACTACCAGAGCTTGCCTCCCAGGGGTGGCCACGCGAGCAGGGTGATCAGACTGGTCGAACGTAATGGCTGTTTGAGACCATCTAAGGTAGGTGGTCATCACCGCCGGAGCGACCATGTTCACCTCCCTGTTAATGACCTTCAATCGACTCTTGCTTTCAACGTCGGCAAATATCATCAGAGTGGAATTGACTTTGGGATAACCATCATCTTCCTCATCATCTTCACCTTGATCTGACTCTTTCTCTTTCTCATTGGGTTGTTTCTCTCAGAACTGCTAGATAAGGAGTCGACAATGCCGGGTCGTATGCTTCGGGTAAATCAGATTACCTTCTTCATCTTTCTTCGTGTGGATGTGGCATGGCAAATCCAGCACATCATTTCCTTCCTTATCCTTCACCTTCTTAGGGGGCCAGGGCCCCTTAGGTTTTCCCTTAAACTTTCCCTGATTCACTGCCGCAATCTCTCCGGGAGCCGCTGGCTCGGCCTTGCGTTTCTGCTTCCGACTGGAATAACCCACACCGGCCTCTTGGCCGACTGGTTTGCTCTTCCCGCTACGGAGCTGATCCTCTTCTTCTCTGTTAGCATATCGGGTGGCTATCTCCATCATTCGGGCCAGAGTCATATCCCCAGTCCGACCGAATTTCAAGACCAACTCCCTGTATTTGACACCTTCCTTGAAGGCGCACACAGCTTGATGCTCTGAAACATTCTCGACGGTGTGATGCAAAGTGGACCATCTCTAGATGAATTCCCTCAAAGTCTCATTCGGCTTCTGCATGCAGTGCTGTAGCTCGGGCAATCCTCCGGGTCGCTTGCACGTGCCCTCGAAAGTTCTCACGAACACTCGAGACAACTCTTCCCAACTGTAAATACTGTCCGGAGCCAACTGAGTCAACCATGCTCTGGCCGACCCTTCCAACATGAGTGGGAGATGCTTCATAGCAATCTCGTCGTTACCGCCTCTGATCTGCACAGCCACTCGGTAATCTTCAAGCCAAGTTTCAGGCTTAGACTCACCGGTGAACTTACTGACTCCAGTTGCCAGCCTGAAGTTAGGAGGTATCACTGCTGCCCTGATGGCCCTGCTGAAACACTCGGGCCCAGAAACATGCACTCGGCTGCCACTTGGACGATCTCTGCCAGGGTCTTCTCTGTGTGCTCTGTTCCGGTCGACCAGGCCTTGAACGAGGATAGACCTTGCGTCAAAGCCCGGTTCTCTTGGGTCGACTGAATTCCTGCGCTCACCACTGTGATGGCGCCTATCATCATTCCGCCAAGGCACATATGATGCGCTCCTCGGAGGAGGCGTGGGTCCTCGACGATGATTGTCATGGTCGAGTGGAAGATCATACCGCCCACGGCCTTCACGCCGCGGAGGCGATCTCAGGCTGTGGGCTGACTGAACCGTGTCCGCTGCAATGGATCTGCTATGAATCCTATTTCGCGACTGAGATACTGCTGTATTCTGCTCTCCTGCTGCCCTGAGAAAGGCTCGGATCTGCATCAGCCCTCTGACAGCTTCCGACTGGGAAGGTTGGATCGACTCTGCTATCTGGGCTGCAGCTGTGAGATTCTGAATTAGAGTGCGATATACCTTAGGTGGGGTCGGAAAAAGCTGTCGTCGACTGGATTCATGGATCCGCTCCTGGGCGCGCTCGTCAAGAGCACGCTGAAGGTTGTCCAGTCGAGTGCGCTCAGCCAAGTTGGCTAGGCGCACCTCTTCCAAGGCCGGAGCTTCGGGGGTTTCCCCAACGATGGGCGTATGGAGTGCATCCATGTTGCGGCGTCGAAGGTCCTCCCTCTGCTGCGAAGAGAGGGGCTCGGGTCGGTACTCCTCATGGACGTGTGACGGATTACCGCCTCGGTCTCCGTCGCCCTCACGATGGAACCCAGGAAGGCTGTGAGGGCCATCGACCATCAGGACTTCAGCCGCAGGATCGCTGCTATCACACTCGGATTTAGTCTTCACGGAGCCAGTCGACAGATCGAACAGGTCGTGGAGGGTTTCGTCGGGCTCGATTGCCGCGACTTGATGGGTGGTCGAGCATAGAGCCACCACATGTTTCACCCAGCGCTGAAGCCGCGATCGACCGGATCGCTTACGATGGTGAACAGCGGGGAGAGAAGACATCGTCGGAGCTGACTGATACTGAGTCGACGGCTGCCGGAGAAGGACGCCGCGAACGCACGCACGAAAGTGCATCGCCCCTCGAACGGGGAGCACTTCAACGTCGAGCGGAGCTTCCTGAAGCCATGTCGAGTCGTCGACGACGAAAACGAGCGCGCTGAGACGGATCTCGCGACCCTGAACCATCTTGCCGCGGAAAGCATGATGATGGTCGGAAAAACTTGCAACTTCACCGATAAGTCCCTAAGACACCTGCCCCATGGTGGGCGCCAACAGTCGTGGTTCTAAGTCTGACAGTAGAAAGGGGGTAGGTATGGAGAGGCAAGATCTTAGCTATGGTGAAGATGTACACACGATGTTTACGAGTTCAGGCCCTTCTGGGAGGAAGTAATAGCCCTACGTCTCGGTGCCCGGAGGCGGTCGATTGGATTATATGTGTTGGATTACCGAGGGTGCGAACCCCTGTGCCAGAGGAGGGGGGCGGCTTATATAGAGTGCGCCAGGACCCCTGCCCGCCTCCATTACAAGGGAACTAATGTACATAAAGTAGGGGCATTACTGGTAACGCCAGCATTAAGTACTCTTAATGCTCATGAAGACTAAGGAGTAAATATCTGGCCGTTGTGTGTTCTCCTGACTACTGGTCTTTGATATGGTCGAGTGATCTTCCTTGTAGTCGAGTGACGATAGGTAACGACTATCGAGTGATGTGACCGTCGAGTGGATTGCACTCGACGTATTAGACTGGTGCTCTTCTGTTGACTCTTGGTCTTTTCATCTTCCAGGGTAGTGACCTTGGGTAGGACGTATGGGTCGAGCCTATGACCCTACCTCAGGTTTGTATCCTCGTCACCCTATGTATCGTCCTTTGTTGGATTTGGATCTTGTATCATTTTGTGTCTCGATGATCTAGCTCATGTGTGACTATATTCTTGTTGGTTGAGTGTTTTCTCGTGTTTTCCCCTCATTTCCCGTCTCGTATTCTTCGTGTTCTTGGTAGGATTCCCTCCAAATGTGAAAGATCGGCCTCTAGGGTTCTACCCTACGTCATCTTGGTATCATGAGCCACATTGATCACGTTTTTGGAGCCCCTACCCTTTGTTTTCTAGCTTGATTTCGTCGTAAATCCGAAAATCCCCACCCAAAAAAACCCCATTTTTTGTGATTTGTTGGTTTTGATGATGTTTTGTTTATTTTGATCCGTGGATTCGTTGTGTAACCAGTGGATCTTGCTTTTCCCCACCTTCTCACCCTTGAAATCCATCCAAAATCCATGAAATCTTCAAATTTATCCCCGTTTTAGAGTTCATCCCAAGGAAATCCTGAAGGAAATATGCCCTAGAGGCAATAATAAAGTTATTATTTATTTCCTCGTATCATGATAAATGTTTATTATTCATGCTAGAATTGTATTAACCGGAAACATGATACATGTGTGAATACATAGACAAACATAAAGTCACTAGTATGCCTCTACTTGACTAGCTCATTAATCAAAGATGGTTATGTTTCCTAACCATAGACATGTGTTGTCATTTGATTAATGGGATCACATCATTAGGATAATGATGTGATTGACATGACCCATTCCGTTAGCCTAGCACTTGATCGTTTAGTATATTGTTATTGCTTTCTTCATGACTTATACAAAGTTCCTGCAACTATGAGATTGTGCAACTCCCGTTTACCGGAAGAACACTTTGTGTGCTACCAAACGTCACAACGTAACTGGGTGATTATAAAGGTGCTCTACAGGTGTTTCCGAAGGTACATGTTGGGTTGGCATAATTCGAGATTAGGTTTTGTCACTCCGATTGTCGGAGAGGTATCTCTGGGCCCTCTCGGTAATACTCATCACCTAAGCCTTGCAAGCATTGTAACTAATGAGTTAGTTATAATATGATGTGTTACAGAACGAGTAAAGAGACTTGTCGGTAACGAGATTGAACTAGGTATTGGATACCGATGATCAAATCTCGGGCAAGTAACATGCCGATGACAAAGGGAACAACGTATGTTGTTATACGGTTTGACCGATAAAAGATCTTCGTAGAATATGTAGGAACCAATATGGGCATCCAGGTCCCTCTATTGGTTATTGACCGAGAATGGTTCTAAGTCATGTCTACATAGTTCTCGAACCCGTAGGGTCCGCACGCTTAACGTTATGATGACAGTTTTATTATGAGTTTATAAGTTTTGATGTACCGAAGTTTTTTCGGAGTCCCGGATGTGATCACGGACATGACGAGGAGTCTCAAAATGGTCGAGACATAAAGATTGATATATTGGACGACTATATTCGGACACCAGAAGTGTTCCGGGTGATTTCGGAGTAAACCGGAGTGCCGGGGGGTTACCGGAACCCCCCGTGAGAGTATTGGGCCTTATGGGCCTTAGGGGAAAGGAGAGAGGGACGGCCAGCATGGGCCGCGCGCCCCCTCCCCCCTCTGGTCCGAATTGGACAAGGAGGGGGGGCGGCGCCCCCCCTTTCCTTCCCCCTCTCCCCTTCCTTCCCCCTCCTAGTAGGAGTAGGAAAGGAGGAGTCCTACTCCTACTAAGAGGAGGATTCCTCCTCCCTTGGCGCGCCCAAGGGGCCGGCCGGCCTCCCCCCTTGCTCCTTTATATACGGGGGCAGGGGGGCACCCCATAGACACACAAGTTGATCTACGGATCATTCCTTAGCCGTGTGCGGTGCCCCCCTCCACCATATTCCACCTCGGTCATATCGTCGCGGAGTTTAGGCGAAGCCCTGCGCCGGTAGAACATCATCATCGTCACCACGCCGTCGTGCTGACGAAACTCATCCCCGAAGCTTTGCTGGATTGGAGCCCGGGGATCGTCATCGAGCTGAACGTGTGCTGAACTCGGAGGTGCCGTACGTTCGGTACTTGGATCGGTCGGATCGTAAAGACGTACGACTACATCAACCGCGTTGTCATAATGCTTCCGCTTACGGTCTACGAGGGTACGTGGACAACACTCTCCCCTCTCGTTGCTATGCCATCACCATGATCTTGCGTGTGCGTAGGAAATTTTTTGAAATTACTACGTTCCCCAACAGTGGCATCCGAGCCCAGGTTTTATGCGTTGATGTTATATGCACGAGTAGAACACAAGTGAGTTGTGGGCGATACAAGTCATACTGCTTACCAGCATGTCATACTTTGGTTCGGCGGTATTATGAGATGAAGCGGCCCAGACCGACATTACGCATACGCTTATGCGAGACTGGTTTCACCGTTGCGAGCACTCGTGCTTAAAGGTGGTTGGCGGGTGTCTGTCTCTCTCACTTTAGCTGAATCGAGTGTGGCTACGCCCGGTCCTTGCGAAGGTTAAAACAGCACCAACTTGACAAACTATCGTTGTGGTTTTTGATGCGTAGGTAAGAACGGTTCTTGCTAAGCCCGTAGCAGCCACGTAAAATTTGCAACAACAAAGTAGAGGACGTCTAACTTGTTTTTGCAGGGCATGTTGTGATGTGATATGGTCAAGACGTGATGCTATATTTTATTGTATGAGATGATCATGTTTTGTAACCGAAGTTATCGGCAACTGGCAGGAGCCATATGGTTGTCGCTTTATTGTATGAAATGCAAACGCCCTGTAATTGCTTTACTTTATCACTAAGCAGTAGCGATAGTCGTAGAAGCAATAGATGGCGTAACGACAACGATGCTACAATGGAGATCAAGGTGTCGCGCCGGTGACGATGGTGATCACGACGGTGCTTCGGAGATGGAGATCACAAGCACAAGATGATGATGGCCATATCATATCACTTATATTGATTGCATGTGATGTTTATCCTTTATGCATCTTATCTTGCTTTGATTGACGGTAGCATTTTAAGATGATCTCTCACTAAATTATCAAGAAGTGTTCTCCCTGAGTATGCACCGTTGCCAAAGTTCGTCGTGCCCAGACACCACGTGATGATCGGGTGTGATAAGCTCTACGTCCATCTACAACGGGTGCAAGACAGTTTTGCACACGCGGAATACTCAGGTGAAACTTGACGAGCCTAGCATATGCAGATATGGCCTCGGAACACGGAGACCGAAAGGTCGAGCGTGAATCATATAGTAGATATGATCAACATAGTGATGTTCACCATTGAAAACTACTCCATCTCACGTGATGATCGGTTATGGTTTAGTTGATTTGGATCACGTGATCACTTAGATGACTAGAGAGATGTCTGTCTAAGTGGGAGTCCTTAAGTAATATGATTAATTGAACTTAAATTTATCATGAACTTAGTACCTGATAGTATTTCGCTTGTCTATGTTTGTTTGTAGATAGATGGCTCGTGTTGTTGTTCCGTTGAATTTTAATGCGTTCCTTGAGAAAGCAAAGTTGAAAGATGATGGTAGCAATTACACAGACTGGGTCCGTATCCTGAGCATTATCCTCATTGCTGCACAGAAAAGTTACGTCCTGGAAGCACCGCTGGGTGCCAGGCCTGCTGCTGATGCAACTGACGACATTAAGAATGTCTGGCAGAGCAAAGCTGATGACTACTCTATAGTTTAGTGTGCCATGCTTTACGGCTTAGAACCGGGTCTTCAACGACGTTTTGAACGTCATGGAGCATATGAGATGTTCCAGGAGTTGTAGTTAATATTTCAAGCAAATGCCCGGATTGAGAGATATGAAGTCTCCAATAAGTTCTACAGCTGCAAGATGGAGGAGAATAGCTCTGTCAGTGAGCATATACTCAAAATGTCTAGGTATAATAATCACTTGATTCAACTGGGAGTTAATCTTCCGGATGATAGCGTCATTGACAGAATTCTCCAATCACTGCCACCAGGATACAAGAGCTTTGTGATGAACTATAATATGCAAGGGATGAACAAGACTATTCCCGAGCTCTTCGCAATGCTAAAAGCTGCGGAGGTAGAAATCAAGAAGGAGCATCAAGTGTTGATGGTCAACAAGACCACTAGTTTCAAGAAAAAGGGCAAAGGGAAGAAGAAGGGGAACTTCAAGAAGAACAGCAAGCAAGTTGCTGCTCAAGAGAAGAAACCCAAGTCTGGACCTAAGCGTGAAACTGAGTGCTTCTACTGCAAGCAGACTGGTCACTGGAAGCGGAACTGCCCCAAGTATTTGGCGGATAAGAAGGATGGCAAAGTGAACAAAGGTATATGTGATATACATGTTATTGATGTGTACCTAACTAGAGCTCGTAGTAGCAACTGGGTATTTGATACTGGTTCTGTTGCTAATATTTGCAACTCGAAACAGGGACTACGGAATAAGCGAGCACTGGCCAAGGACGAGGTGACGATGCGCGTGGGAAACGGTTCCAAAGTCGATGTGATCGCGGTCGGCATGCTACCTCTACATCTACCTTCGGGATTAGTTTTAGACCTGAATAATTGTTATTTGGTGCCAGCATTGAGCATGAACATTATATCTGGATCTTGTTTGATGCGAGACGGTTATTCATTTAAATCAGAGAATAATGGTTGTTCTATTTATATGAGTAATATCTTTTATGGTCATGCACCCTTGAAGAGTGGTCTATTTTTATTAAATCTCGATAGTAGTGATACACATATTCATAGTGTTGAAACCAAAAGATGCAGAGTTGATAATGATAGTGCAACTTATTTGTGGCACTGCCGTTTGGGTCATATCGGTGTAAAGCGCATGAAGAAACTCCATACTGATGGACTTTTGGAATCACTTGATTATGAATCACTTGGTACTTGCGAACCGTGCCTTATGGGCAAGATGACTAAAACGCCATTCTCCGGAACTATGGAGCGAGCAACTGATTTGTTGGAAATCATACATACTGATGTTTGTGGCCCAATGAATGTTGAGGCTCGCGGCGGGTACCGTTATTTTCTCACCTTCACAGATGATTTGAGCAGATATGGGTATATCTACTTGATGAAACACAAGTCTGAAACATTTGAAAAGTTCAAAGAATTCCAGAGTGAAGTGGAAAATCATCGTAACAAGAAAATAAAGTTTCTACGATCTGATCGTGGAGGAGAGTATTTGAGTTATGAGTTTGGCCTACACTTGAAACAATGTGGAATAGTTTCGCAACTCACGCCACCTGGAACACCACAACGAAATGGTGTGTCCGAACATCATAATCGTACTTTACTTGATATGGTGCGATCTATGATGTCTCTTACTGATTTACCGCTATCGTTTTGGGGTTATGCTTTAGAGACGGCCGCATTCACATTAAATAGGGCACCATCAAAATCCGTTGAGATGATGCCTTATGAACTGTGGTTTGGCAAGAAACCAAAGTTGTCGTTTCTTAAAGTTTGGGGCTGCTATCCTTATGTGAAGAAACTTCAGCCAGATAAGCTCGAACCTAAATCGGAGAAATGTGTCTTCATAGGATACCCAAAAGAGACTGTTGGGTACACCTTCTATCACAGATCCGAAGGCAAGACATTCATTGCTAAGAATGGATCCTTTCTAGAGAAGGAGTTTCTCTCGAAAGAAGTGAGTGGGAGGAAAGTAGGACTTGATGAGATAACTGTATCTACTCCCTTATTGGAAAGTAGTTCATCATGAGAACCGGTTCCTGTGACAACTACACCAATTAGTGAGGAAGCTAATGATAATGATCATGAAACTTCAGATCAAGTTTCTACTGAACCTCGTAGGTCTACCAGAGTAAGATCCGCACCAGTGTGGTACGGTAATCCTATTCTGGAAGTCATGTTACTTGACCATGATGAACCTACGAACTATGAGGAAGCGATGATGAGCCCGGATTCCGCAAAATGGCTAGAAGCCATGAAATCTGAGATGGGATCCATGTATGAAAACAAAGTATGGACTTTGGTTGACTTGCCCGATGATCGGCAAGCCATTGAGAATAAATGGATCTTTAAGAAGAAGACTGACGCTGATGGTAATATAACTGTCTATAAAGCTTGACTTATTGCAAAAGGTTTTCGACAAGTTCAAGGGGTTGACTACGATGAGACTTTCTCACCCGTAGCGATGCTTAAGTCCGTCCGAATCATGTTAGCTATTGCTGCATTTCATGATTATGAAATTTGGCAAATGGATGTCAAGACTGCATTCTTGAATGGATTTCTAGAAGAAGAGTTGTATATGATGCAGCCGGAAGGTTTTGTTGATCCAAAAGGTGCTGACAAAGTGTGCAAGCTCCAGCGTTCCATTTATGGACTGGTGCAAGCATCTCAGAGTTGGAATAAACGCTTTGATAGTGTGATCAAAGCATATGGTTTTATACAGACTTTTGGAGAAGCCTGTATTTACAAGAAAGTGAGTGGGAGTTCTATAGCATTTCTAATTTTATATGTAGATGACATATTATTAATTGGAAATGATATAGAATTTCTGGATAGCATAAAAGAATACTTGAATAAAAGTTTTTCAATGAAAGACCTCGGTGAAGCTGCTTACATATTGGGCATCAAGATCTATAGAGATAGATCAAGACGCTTAATAGGACTTTCACAAAGCACATACCTTGACAAAATTTTGAAAAATTTCAAAATGGATCAGGCAAAGAAAGGATTCTTGCCTGTGCTACAAGGTGTGAAGTTGAGTCAAACTCAATGCCCGACCACAGCAGAAGATAGAGAGAAAATGAAAAATGTTCCCTATGCTTCAGCCATAGGCTCTATCATGTATGCAATGCTGTGTACCAGACCTGACGTATGCTTAGCAATAAGCTTGGCAGGAAGGTACCAAAGTAATCCAGGAGTGGATCGCTGGACAGCGGTCAAGAACATCCTGAAATACCTGAAAAGGACTAAGGATATGTTTCTCGTATATGGAGGTGACAAAGATCTAGTCGTACACGGTTACGTCGATGCAAGCTTTGACACTGATCTAGACGATTCTAAATCGCAAACCGGATACGTGTTTTTATTAAACGGTGGAGCTGTAAGTTGGTGCAGTTCTAAACAAAAGCATCGTAGCGGGATCTACATGTGAAGCGGAGTACATAGCTGCTTCGGAAGCAGCAAATGAAGGAGTCTGGATGAAGTAGTTCATTTCCGATCTAGGTGTCATACCTAGTGCATCGGGACCAATGAAGATCTTCTGTGACAATACTAGTGCAATTGCCTTGGCAGAGGAATCCAGATTTCACAAGAGGACCAAGCACATCAAGAGACGCTTCAATTCCATTCGGGACCAAGTCCAAGTGGGAGACATAGAGATTTGCAAGATACATACAGATCTGAATGTTGCAGACCCGTTGACTAAGCCTCTCTCATGAGCAAAACATGATCAGCACCAAGACTCCATGGGTGTTAGAATCATTACTATGTAATCTAGATTATTGACTCTAGTGCAAGTGGGAGACTGAAGGAAATATGCCCTAGAGGCAATAATAAAGTTATTATTTATTTCCTCATATCATGATAAATGTTTATTATTCATGCTAGAATTGTATTAACCGGAAACATGATACATGTGTGAATACATAGACAAACATAAAGTCACTAGTATGCCTCTACTTGACTATCTCATTAATCAAAGATGGTTATGTTTCCTAACCATAGACATGTGTTGTCATTTGATTAATGGGATCACATCATTAGGATAATGATGTGATTGACATGACCCATTCCGTTAGCCTAGCACTTGATCGTTTAGTATATTGCTATTGCTTTCTTCATGACTTATACAAAGTTCCTGCAACTATGAGATTGTGCAACTCCCATTTACCGAAAGAACACTTTGTGTGCTACCAAACGTCACAACGTAACTGGGTGATTATAAATGTGCTCTACAGGTGTTTCCGAAGGTACATGTTGGGTTGGCATAATTCGAGATTACGTTTTGTCACTCCGATTGTCGGAGAAGTATCTCTGGGCCCTCTCGGTAATACTCATCACCTAAGCCTTGCAAGCATTGTAACTAATGAGTTAGTTATAAGATGATGTGTTACAGTACGAGTAAAGAGACTTGCCGGTAACGAGATTGAACTAGGTATTGGATACCGATGATCAAATCTCGGGCAAGTAACATGCCGATGACAAAGGGAACAACGTATGTTGTTATACGGTTTGACCGATAAAAGATCTTCGTAGAATATGTAGGAACCAATATGGGCATCCAGGTCCCTCTATTGGTTATTGACCGAGAATGGTTCTAAGTCATGTCTACATAGTTCTCGAACCCGTAGGGTCCGCACGCTTAACGTTACGATGACAGTTTTATTATGAGTTTATAAGTTTTGATGTACCGAAGTTTGTTCGGAGTCCCGGATGTGATCACGGACATGATGAGGAGTCTCGAAATGGCCGAGACATAAAGATTGATATATTGGACGACTATATTCGGACACCAGAAGTGTTCCGAGTGATTTCGGAGTAAACCGGAGTGCCGGGGGGGTTACCGGAACCCCCCCGGGAGAGTATTGGGCCTTATGGGCCTTAGGGGAAAGGAGAGAGGGACGGCCAGCATGGGCCCCGCGCCCCCTCCCCCCTCTGGTCCGAATTGGACTAGGAGGGGGAGCGGCGCCCCCCCTTTCCTTCCCCCTCTCCCCTTCCTTCCCCCTCCTAGTAGGAGTAGGAAAGGAGGAGTCCTACTCCTACTAAGAGGAGGATTCCTCCTCCCTTGGCGCGCCCAAGGGGCCGGCCGGCCTCCCCCCTTGCTCCTTTATATACGGGGGCAGGGGGCACCCCATAGACGCACAAGTTGATCTACGGATCGTTCCTTAGCCATGTGCGATGCCCCCCTCCACCATATTCCACCTCGGTCATATCGTCGCGGAGTTTAGGCGAAGCCCTGCGCCGGTAGAACATCATCATCGTCACCACGCCGTCGTGCTGACGAAACTCATCCCCGAAGCTTTGCTAGATCGGAGCCCGGGGATCGTCATCGAGCTGAACGTGTGCTGAACTCGGAGGTGCCGTACGTTCGGTACTTGGATCGGTCGGATCGTGAAGACGTATGACTACATCAACTGCGTTGTGATAACGCTTCCGCTTACGGTCTATGAGGGTACGTGGAAAACACTCTCCCCTCTCGTTGCTATGCCATCACCATGATCTTGTGTGTGCGTAGGAAATTTTTTGAAATTACTATGTTCCCCAACAAATCCCATGCGCAGTTGACCTACCCAGATCATCCGGACCTCAACCCAGATCATCTGGATCCGCCCGGATCATCCGGCTCCTGGCCTGGATCATCCAGCTTCCTCTGCCGAAACTGCATTTTCTGCAATTTTTCTCCACCACCGCTTACGCCTCAGCATACCCACTTCGACCACCACCACCTAAACTACACCAACACCATGACATACCCCGCCGTGCCACCATTCGACTTTGCGTTCAAGAATTTGAGTTGTGGTTTCCGTGTCCTATTGTGTTTCGGCTATATAGGTACGGCGCGACATCAACCTCACCACTGCTCATCTTCGTCGACTACTCATCATCTCTACGGACAGTAACCTCGATGACATCTTTGTCTACGCCTTGCCATTACATTGATAACCACCATAGCCTTACTTTTGCGTTGCTTACCCATCAATACTAGCCTTTGAGTATTGCTGGCAACGTGACTTGTGCACATTAGTGATCATACTCTCCGTAAGCATACATACCATATCATCGTGGTGCACATCTTGATATCATCTCTTGTGTCACAAAGTTGTCATCGTATACACAATTTCTATCTTGGTTCATGAAGTTTTTCATGAGAAAAGAGCTCAAAAGTGAAAGAGCCAAATAAGCTTTTAAGCAAAAAGAGAAAAATAAGCAGAGAGCTTATAAGCAAGAACCATAGCATCATACTACATTAATATTGTCATATCCGATCATCTTGGATCATACCACCGAAATACCATACAAATAGCATACTTGGGATAGAAGTCATTGAATTTTTGCTTCGTTGGTTGTGCACAAATTCCATATCCGCCTATTGTGCAATCGTGCTAGCGTCTCTCTAGTGTTGTGCAACAAGAGCATTTTCGTGGACTCCACATTTTGGCTCATTTTTGGTTTGCACAACCCCACTTATCTATTTGTGTGTGTGTTTCCGTGTACCGCTACTTGCTTGGTCTACTTGTTGCATTTGTGAATTTGTGAATCTTTTTCAACATCTTTGAGTCTAACTAACAATTGCATCCTATTTTGTGCCACCATCCTAACCGAGCTCCACCATAAGCTTTTACTTGTGTAGGTGTGAGAACCGACAAGAATTGGTACCAATTATGCTATTTCCTTGTCCACATTTAGGTGATCATTGATCCATCTTCAATATCGGTCAAGGTACCTTTGGTATAAGTTCTTTTCTTTCTCCCACTCACATTTTTGCTTGGAATGATGGATAGGCCGAGTTCTTCTACCAACCCACTCTTCATCGAGCAAGATGGCGACATATGATCATACGTCACCAAGAGCCACCTCTTTGGTGCACAAAGAGCTTTGCATCAAGAGCAACAAGCAATGAGTGACCGCATCGATGATCTCGCCACCGACTTGAGACTCTCCGAGCAATGAACAAGAGACTACTTCGACAACAAGCTCGACGCTCACAAACAACAGAACGATGCAAGAATGGACGAGATCCCTGCTTGTTGGTGAACCAGCATTCTTCCCCTTCTTCAGACTCAAGATGGAGCCACTCAAGTTGACACACCGACGACACCTTCTCCGGCTCAAGTACACCAACATCGAACACTCTATGACGAGCCACACGTCAAGACCGTCATGCATCTCACTATCCTCTACACGGCAATCATTCGCAAGAGCAAGTCGACGAGCAAGCACATCGTCATCAACCAAACCAAGTTCTTCTTGCACAAGCTCAAGAACGATAACATCAACATCACCAAGAGGAAGAGCGAGAGCGACAACATCAAGATGAACAAGACACCGAGGCTCAACGTCTTCAACAACAACAACGTGAAGCACAAGCTCTTGAGGCGCAACGTGCCCTTCAAGAATCAAGTCGAGCCATTGCCAAACGTAACCACAATAGGAGCAATCAAGAGGAAGCACTTTGCGAAGAAATCCAAGAGCGGAACTACCAACCAAGAGTGCAACATCAAGTTCCTCAACCTCCTCCACAAGCTCGACAAGCTCCTCCATAACCTCAAGTTCAACTAGAGCAAGACGACTATGGACATCCTCCACACCAAGATCAACATGAGGTTGATAATCCTCCACGTCAAGGGCGTCATCATCACCCTCGACCCCAACACAATGAAGAGCAACGCTACGGCAAGCTAAAGTTCACCATGCCCAAGTTCAATGGAAGCAATGATCCCGAAGAGTACCTATCCTGGGCATTGAAGGTCGACAAAATCTTTCGTTTGCACAACTATGAGGAAGAGAAGAAGATCGCTATGGAATCACTTGAGTTCCAAGACTATGTGCTCATATGGTGGGAACAAGTCCTTGAGCGCCAAGAAGCAAGAGGTGAACCACCAATCACCACTTAGGCGGCACGTTTTGTGCCAACCTACTACAACCGCGATCTCTTCAAGAAGATCCAACTAGTCAAGCAAGGAACAACGAGTGTTGAAGAATACTATAAGGAAATGGAGATAGCCATGATAAGAGCCAATGTCACAGAAGATGATGAGCAAACTATGGCACGTTTCTTGAATGGCCTCAATCATCCCATCAAGAACATTGCCGACTTCCAACCCTACTCCAACCTCATTGAGCTCGTGCATCTAGCTACCAAGCCGGAACGTCAAGTGCAAGATGATTTCAAGTACGCCAAGAACTCATCCAAGACCTACGGCTTCTCCAACAACCAAGCTTCAACTACTCCAACAACTTCTACCTCAACCAAGCCATCTACAAGCAACGGCGACAAGTAGAGTTACAAGAAAACTTCGACAACCTCAAGTTGTCCTCCTCCTACTACAAGCACCTTCAAGCTGCGTGCTTCATCATCTACTCCAACCGATGAGACCATCAAGACAAGCTCCTTCAAGTGTTTCACTTGGGGCGGCCGAGGCCACAAATCCTTTGAGTGTTCCAACAAGCGCACCATGATCCTCAACAACGACGGAACCTATGACTCCATGAGTGAAGAGGAAATGGAAACCCTTGAGCAAGTGGCCATGCACCGGCGCGTGAACGAAGGTGAAGATGATCAAGTCTTTTGTGATGAGGATTCGAGCCCCGCTCTCATTGTCTCCAAAGTCTTGACTCTTCAACATCAACAAGACGAAGACCAAAGATGCCACATCTTCCACACAAAGGCCGACATCAACGGAAGGTCCGTCAAGTTCATCATCAATGGAGGTAGTTGTCACAACTTGGCAAGTGAAGAACTATGCTCCAAGCTCCAATTGGCCAAGATGAAGCACCCGCACCCATACAAGGTCCAATGGCTAAGTGATTCCGACACTATACAAGTTGAGCATACGGTCAAAGCCTCCTTCAGAATTGGAGCATATGAAGACTCTTTGGAGTGTAATGTTGTCCCGATGTCCGTTTGCCACCTTCTTCTTGGTCGACCATGGCAATTTGACCGCGGCGTCGTCATCCACAATGGGTGTACCAATCACTATAGCTTCAAGATGAAAGGGAAGGAGTATGTGCCATGACCTATGTCTCCAAGTCAAGTGATCGCCGACAAGCAAGCCACCCATCATGGAGAAAAGAGAGAGAGAGTGATCCACCCAAAAGAGAGTGAGCGCCATAAGCCAAAATCGAGTGCCTCCATGATGAGCGATAAGAAAAACTTAGTCCTATTTGCTACCAAAAGTGAGATGAGAGAAGTGTGTGAGAACCCATCAAGTGTTATGCACTTTTTCCTTGTGTGCAAAGACGAGGCACCAAAAACTAACACCTCTCACAATCTACCTTTAGTGTTGTCTTCTCTTTTGCAGGAATTTCAAGATGTTTTCCCCGATGAGCTACCTCCGGGTCTACCTCCACAACGAGGCATTGAGCACCGAATCGACCTCATCCCTGGCGCACCTCTACCTAACAAAGCTCCCTACCGCATCAACCCCGAGGAAACTAAGGAGATCCAATGGCAAGTGCAACAACTAATCGAAAATGGTCAAGTACGTGAAAGTTTGAGCCCTTGTGCCATTGCGGTCATACTAGTTCCAAAGAAAGACGGTACTTATCGAATGGTCTCCGATTGCCGTCCCATAAATGCTATCACCATTAGATATCGCTATCCTATTCCACGCTTAGATGATATGCTTGATGATCTTAGCGGAGCTGCCATCTTCTCTAAGATTGATCTTAAGAGTGGCTACTATCAAATACGCATCCAAGAAGGTGATGAATGGAAAACCGCATTTAAGACCAAATTGGGCTTATATGAATGGCTAGTTATGCCAATGGGTTTATCCGAAGCACCCGGTACTTTCATGCGAGTCATGCACTTTGTTCTTCGTCCCTATATTGGTGTATTTGTTGTGGTCTATTTTGATGATATCCTTGTCTTTAGCAAATCTCTCAAAGACCATGTTACCCATCTTAGAACCGTGTTGCAAACCCTTAGGAAAGAGCGCCGTCATGCTAATGTGGAAAAATGCCTTTTTGGTGTTGATAAGCTTGTCTTCTTGGGTTTTGATGTGTCCTCTAAGGGTGTTCATGTAGATAAATCTAAGATTAATGCTATTAAAACTTTGCCCCAACCAACCAACTTGCAACAAGTGTGTAGTTTTCTTGGTTTAGCCGGTTTCTATCGTTGTGAAGAATTTTAGCACCATTTCTTCTCCTTTACATTCCTTGAGTAAGAAAAATGCTCCTTTTGTATGGGGACCATCCCAAGATACCACATTTAATGAGCTTAATAATTTGCTTACTCATGCTCTCGTGCTTGCTTTACCCAACTTCAACAAACCCTTTGAGATTCATTGTGATGCTAGCGGTAGCGGCATAGCAGGTGTGTTAACGCAAGAGAAGCACCCCATAGCATATTTTATCGAAAAACTTTTCGGTGCGCAACTCAATTACCCCATCTATGACAAAGAGCTATATGCTTTAGTGCCAGTTTTGCGTGAATGGGAACATTATCTTCGCCCTCATGAATTTATCATTCATACCAGTCATGAAACGCTTCAGTACTTAAAAGGACAAACTAAGTTGAACAAGCGTCATGCAAAATGGAGGTGAATTCATCGAGTCATTTCCTTATGTCATCAAGTACATCAAGGGTAAGGAAAACATAGTGGCGGATGCCCTTTCCCTTGAATTGAATGTTATTGGGTTTGAGCACATAAAATACTTGTATGCGAATGATCCTACCTTTGATATTCCTTATGCTAAGTGTTTGACGCATACATCTTGGGATCGATATTACATCAAGGACGATTACCTTATGAGCTAACAAACTTTGCATTCCTGAGTCTTCTATTCGTTTGCTCCTTTTGTAAGAGGCTCATGGAGGCGGACTCGTGGGACACTTTGGACGCGACAAGACATTCGCCATGCTCTCCAAGAACTACTTTTGGCCCAATATGTTCCGCGACATCTCACGCTTCACCAACCGATGCTCTACATGTCGCAAAGCTAAGTCTAAAGCTCAATCCCATGGTCTTTATATGCCTCTTCCTATTCCTTATCAACCTTGGGAAGACATTAGCATGAATTTTGTACTTGGTTTGCCTAGGACTCAAAATAGAAAGGATTTCTTGTTTGTTGTTGTTGACCGATTCTCTAAAATGGCTCATTTTATCCCATGCAACAATATAGACGATGCTTCACATATTGCGAATATCTTTTCTAGGGAAATATTGCACCTACATGGAGTGCCCAAGACGATCGTCTCGGACCGCGATGTCAAGTTCTTGAGTTACTTTTGGAAGACTCTATGCGCCAAGCTCCGAATCAAGCTTTTATTCTCTTCGGCATACCATCCCCAAACCGACGGCCAAACGGAGGTGATGAACCATACATTATACACTCTACTTAGCATGTTGATCAAGAGGAACATAATGGAGTGGGAGGAGTGTCTACCCATCGCCGAGTACACCTACAACCGTGCAAGACATTCGACTACCGGCAAGTCCCCTTTCGAGGTCATCTACGGCTTCAACCCTTTGTCCCCATTGGACATTCTACCTCTTCCACTACAAGAGCGCACCAACATGGACGCGAGTGCACGAGCAAGCTACCTCAAGAATATGCATGAAGATATAAGGAACACCATCAAGCGCCAAGTACAACGACTCGCGACCAAGCTCAACATCAACAAGCAACCCATGATATTCAACATTGGAGATCTCGTGTGGCTACACCTTCGCAAGGACCGCTTCCCCAAAGAACGCAAGTCCAAACTTTTACCATGAGCCGATGGACCCTTCAAGGTGCTAGCACGCTACAACAACGACGCTTACAAGATAGACCTCCTAAGCAACAAGTACAACGTGAGCGACATCTTCAATGTCAAAGACCTTTCGCCATACCATGGTGATGAAGATTTTGATTCGAGGTCTTTCCCAAAGGGGGAGATGATGCGGAGCATCCCATGATCATCCCCATGGATGCATCTACATCTCCTACAACACCACTTGGACCAATGACAACAGCACGTGCAAGAGCTCTCGAAACCGAGGTGACATCCCTCCTCTCACAACTCCCTTTCGAGTCACATCAGACATGGATACTACCTCGAATGGAGACGCTTTGCATACTCAGGTACCAAGGAGTTAGCCATGGAGAAGCTAGGAAGCAAGGAGAATCGGAAGAGGAAGACATGCGTGAAGACGGAGAGGAAAACCGCCAAGTCCCAGGCTGCCCGGACAATCCGGACGAGGGCCCGGATGATCCGGACAGAGCCCGTACAATCCGGACCCCTGTCCGGACGATCCAGCTAACTCACCCCATGACACCCAAAGCTGGACCCTTAAGCCGGATCATCCGGACGAGCACCCAGATCATCCGGACACTAGCCGGACATCCAGACCCCCATCCGGACATCCGGGCCACTGCTGCCACCGCCTGCGTCATCAACTCATTCGGGCCAACACCCGGATCATCCGGACAGAGCCCAGATCATCCGGCTCCCCACTCAGATCATCCGGACCCTGCCTGCGTGCGCGTGTTGGGATGAGGCCCATGTACCCCATTCGGCCCTTTAGCCTATATATATGACTCCTCCACCTCTCTTCTAGGGTTAGCATTGTGATAGCTCATACTTTGAGATAGAGCCTTGCTCATCCATCCGGATCTACTCCATCGTGAGGGACCAACACCTCTACAGAGAAGATCCTCGTTGGATTCAAGACCTCCTCTCGGAGAAGACCCTCTTCAAGACCTCCTCTCGGAGAAGAACCGGTTATCCTATGTATCGTCCTTTGTTGGATTCAGATCTTGTATCACTATGTGTCTCGATGATCTAGCGCATGTGTGACTATATTCTTGTTGGTTGAGTGTTTTCTCGTGTTTTCCACTTGTTTCCCCTCTCGTGTTCTTCGTGTTCTTGGTAGGATTCCCTCCAAACATGAAAGATCAGCCTCTAAGGTTCTACCCTACATCAAAACCTCAAGACGGTCTTGAACAAGGATGATACAAAAGAAGGGGATATGATAGAGACATTTTCTTACTTTAAAGATCAGCAGAGAGAGGATCCAGATTTTTTTACAAGATAAAATATGATGAGGAGGACAGGGTTGAGAATATTTTCTAGGTCGAGGGTGCGGCAAGGAAGGCCTACGTGGAATCTTATCATGATTGTGTCTCCTTTGACACAAGGTATATGACTAACATGTACAACATGTCCTTTGTACTAACATTCATTGGGATTAATAGGCATGGGCAGTCATTCATGTTGGGTTGTGGTTTTGTTAGGCAAGAGTTGGCGTCAAGCTTTGATTGGCTATTCCAGACCTTCCTTGAGGCAATGCATAATGTAGCACCCACCAACATCATAACCGACCAAGACATCGCAATGGCATAGTCAATTAAAAAGATCTTCCCTACAAGTGTGCACCGTTGTTGTCGTTGGCATATTATGAAAAAAGCATAAGAGAAGCTTGGAGCACTGTTGTGGCGAGCCCTAGTTTTTCCAAAGATTTCAACAACGATGTTGACTTTAGCTTGGCGCCAGAGGAATTTGAGGCAGGGTGGTGTGATTTGATGATGAAGTATGAGGCTATGACTGACTCCCACTTCGAGAATCTATACAAATACAGAGAAACTTGGGTACCCTGTTACTTCAAGCACCAATTCTTCCCTTTCTTGCAGTCAACTCAACACAGCGAGGGGTTCAACACTATCCTGAAGTGATATGTGAACCCACACAAGTCCATTTTGAACTTTGTGAAACAATATCAGAAAATCCAAACACACATACTAGTCCGAGAGGGTTCAAAGGATTACAGGACAGGACATTTGCAGACTAAAATGTGGTCATCTTACCCAATAGAGAAGCAGGTGTATGGATCGTATACTAGGGACTTGTACGAGAAGTTTCGTGATGAGTTTCAGTTGACTACGAGGTACAACGTGCGGCCGCATGGTGAAAACTTGTATGAGGTTTACCCAAATCAGGAGTGGGTTGCCAGATATGGTTCTAGGGGCTATTTTGTCACGGTGGAAGCTAGTGTTGGAGACTAGATGTGACTGTTGCAAGATTGAGAGGGACGACATGCTTTGCTGCCACATCTTGAAAGTTTTCAACCAACTTGGTGTTGATGAAATTCCAGCGCAATATATACTTAGAAGATGGACACCTTTGGCAATTTCCAATGCATCCCCTGCTGTCGAAGAGCAACCCGATGAGATGCCACCACAGTCGAAGAAAGAACTCAGGCATGCAAATTTGATGATGGATTTTGGTAGTATTACTCGGGTTGCTAGTGCATCAAATGCTGGGACGAATATTGTAAAGAAACATATGCGTGGTGCACGTCATGAAATCAAAAATCTCAACATGTCAAGGAAGAAGAAACCGGCAGCACTGACGAGTGGGCCCTCTGGTGGTCCTCCACCATCAGCTGGTGGTTCTGCACCACCATCGAGTAACATCCGGGCAACTAGTGGCGTTTTGGTGCGTCCTGAAGGACCTGCACAAGCCCTTTCTGGACTTAGGCAACAGCCACCTACTTCTGCACCACCACCGAGTAACACTCGGGCAACTAGTGGGCCTGTGGTGTGTCCTGAAGGACCTGCACAAGCCCCTTCCAGACCTAGGCAGCAGCCACCTACTTCTGCACCGCAGAGAAAAAACCCAGCAATGCTAGCTGGTAACTCTATGAGTGAAGGTGGACATCAAACAACGTTGAGGGCTGCAGTGATGCCCAGGGGGGCTGTACCACTACCCAGCGGCCCTACAGTACAAAACTGGTGGCATGTACAACAACTGTCAGGATATGTGCCACTGAACAGTGGAGCTACATCGCACCTTTTTAGGGGTTCAACAATGGCAAGGCCTATGCAAATAGTAAGAGGAGCTGCGCCACAGCTTTTGAGGGATGAAGACTAGCAAGAGGGCCCGCGCCACCTCCTATGGGTCCTAGACCAGCAACCTAGCCTGCACCACAACCTGTGGGGGCTATACAACCATCACGGGGGCCTAACATAGCAAACACAATGTATGTGACTAGTCCTAGCCTTGCACCATCACATGGATCATCAGCAATAGTTGATGGCGGGTATGGACAGCGTCCCAGTTCTTCAACTACACAAGAAGAAAGTGGCAATGCACTTTTTTCTTCTATTGTGCAAGCTCCTGGTGGACATGCACATCAGCCCCTCAGTATTGCATCGCTACATGCAGCTGTTGTGGCCGCGCAAGGTACTATGATGGTTGAACCACAGTTTGGAAGACCTGCTACCACACCTGGCCCTACAATTCCTAGAGGCCCTCCAAAATCAACTACAAAAGGTAGGGCAAAATCAAAAATAATTCAATCAGCACTTGAGTGCATCCGAAGAGAAAGAACAAGTGCAGCTATTGTGGGTCTGTTAACCACAATGGTGCCAATTGCACGACCGGATTGGTGTGATGGTCACACACAATGACGAGATGGCTGAAAGATATGTTGAATGGCATTGACAAATTGAACTATTGTGGGTCTGTATGTTTGAACATCCTAAACTATTATTTCTGGTTTATGGTCTCTTGTGGGTAACTTGCCTCACATTAGAATTTGAATTGCCTGGTTATGAGATTTGAGTTGCCTGTTGTGTGCTTTGTATTGCCTGGCAAAAATGTATACAGGCAACCCCCCCCCCCCTAGTGGTTGAAAACTTACATGCAAAAGATACTATAATGCTGAAGATGCAATAATCTCCTGGTTGTGTATTGATCATAAATATTTATCTTTTATGGGTTCTTCTAATTAACTTGCCTCACATTAATGCTTAAATTGATTGTTTATGCTATTTGGGTTGCCTCGTCCAAGTTCTTATACAGGCAACTCCCTCGGTGGTCCAAAATTCACAATGCAAGAAAATTTGCATGCATTTCCATGATGCATGAGGAGAGAAAAAACTGACCTATGCTAACTTGCGTATGGCTTTCCATGGAGCCTTGTTGTGCCCGTTGTCAACCCACGTGTTGGTCAATTGTCTCCTGATGTTTGGAACATCCTCAGTTGTGAACTTTGGAACAACCCTTGCCTCCCAACTATTTGCTAGCGTAAGAGCAAAAACACCATAGTCGAACCTAAACAATTATTCAAAAAAACTTTTCTAGTTAGCTAGTTTGCTCCATGTAGTACTGTGTCACTTGTAAAAATCTGACCAAAAGCAGAGTTTTATGTGAAAAATGGATGCTTACTCAGTTTTTTGTTTTGGAACGTTGATGTTGCTAAGCCCAAAGTCATCCAATGAGACATGGGAGGTGGCATAGTGCTCTTCCCATAGAGCCCAAAAACTTGCAACCATTTTCCTTGCGCAAACATCTAGAGTCTTGTTCTGGAGCGTCCTCCAAGAATCAAGAACCTCAAAATGTCGGTCCCTTATGTTCACATTAAAAATCCAATAATGATTGCTTGTAACTGGCTTTGTCTTGTCAATGTTCCCTAAAACTAGGAACATAATCTGTTAGAAAAACAACTGGGGTTAGTAAAAAAAAGCAACTTCAAAAAACTTATGCACGCGCAGAGGTAGTATCACATAAAATAAAACCATGCTAGAGGCTGGATGTAAGCAACTTTTTCTGTGTGCTCTTGGAAATTAATACGTGGACTGAAGAATCAAAGACGCACATGCAAGTTATGCACTTATGTAAGCAACTAGCCAAAAAACAAAAGATGCATATGCAAGTTATGCACTTATGTAAGCAACCTGCCAAGAGATGCACAGGCAAGTTATGCAAAAATGTAAGCAACTTGCCAGAGAAAGCATTTCATGAGTGTAGGCAACTTGTCCCCCTAAAAATATTTACATGTGTGTGAGCAAGATTTGAGCAGAAAAAGTGATATATAAAAAATGCAGTTGTAAAAAATCAAGAAACCATTAACTTACCATGTCTTTACGGTCCAAGTGATTCGATTTCTTGAACCGAGAAATGAGCTCCTTGCCGTTCAATTCCACGTTTTGCATCTGAACCTGGTGAAAATAGAATACGGACATGACCATGACCTGTTATGAAAAAAAAGAATCGCAAAACTACAATATTAACTGGTTCGCATTTTCTTACCGAGAACCTGAGGGGCATCAAGAGCTTCTTTGAGTCTGGTGGCAAGTTCATCATTATAGATTCCATACCAACTATACATGGCTCAAGACAAAACCTTCCTTCTTCATTGAGTTTGCAAGCTCCCTAACTGTGACAAAGTATTTGCCATATTTAATTACCCTTGGGCTGCACGAAAGAAAAGAGACATTCAGCTCACAAAAATCCTTCCCTCAATTGCCTACGACCATGCAACTCAAGAAACACATGGGGGCATGGTCATATGAAGGAGAAAACTATTTCAATAAGCATTTTACGCATTTTGTTGTCACACTAAGCCAAGTTTCCTGCTTCTATAAATAGATTGCTTGTAAAAAAATAGTTTGAATTGCCTGGATAACATGATAGACCTTGCCTGGGAAAAAATGCATTGTGCAAAGGCTGACAAAAAAATGCAATCATATATTTTCATACTTGGTATCTAGATCTGGTGATGCTTCTTCATTAAGTCTCCCATGCAAGATAACCAATGCATACAATCTATTTGCTTCAGGTTTGGACATGTAGACTTTCTTCTCACTATAGTCAATGAATGGGGACCTCTTGCAAGGAGGTGGCTTGATAATCCTTCTCTCGAATTGATGTGGAGGGATCTCTCCTGAGCTACTACTGCTGTAAATCTTGCTTCCTGATCCCACTTCTTCTTGGTTGGAACTTTTTTCAGGTGTTTGGTACGCATTTGGTGAGGAGATTCCAACTGAACAGCTTGCGTCAAACTTACTTGCCTTTCCTTCTGCTTCTGCACACGGTTCATCTATGCCTCCAAGGTCCAACACATAATCGTCATCGATTATTTCGATGATTGGTTGGGTATGTACTGGAAGTTCCTTGAACTCATGCTCAGCAAATGTGCTTGACCCAACATGTTGATGTGCTATGTTATCTATAGATGCTGTGGGAAAATCATCTATGCATAGATCAAAACTTGGTGCTGGGCAGTACTCTCTGTAAAAAGCATTTGATCTTTCAGTGTTCCTTTGCTGAAAATGTTGTTGATCTGTATTTGCTGAAGTGTGATTTGTGGAGTCGATTTGGGGATTCTTGTTGTTTGGGTCAACACACCTTGCAAACAGCTCACTCACATCTAGAACATTGATTTCTAGTGCATTGGTTGTCTTTTCCACTAACACGCATGAACTCATGGGACTGCTCCTCCACATCAAATAAATGGGAGGTGATCCTTTAGCCAATTGCTTCTATTACTTCTGGGACACTTGTGGCCTCAGGTTGGGCAACCACAGTTGAACAATCAGGCAATTTTCCTAGGGCTATTAGCAACTTCCTAACTTTTCCCATGGTTATAGCGATGTCCTCTTGTATCCTTTTGATCTCCATACATGACACCGGAGGGATGTTCTCTTTCTCCTTTTTATATCCTGCATAATTTAATTATGCAGCCTCAGATGATGCCTTGAAGTCTTGCACCTTGGCCCTCTGGATAACATTCGCTGGCTGCACCACATTTCTTTGAGACGGAAAAGGCACTTGGCTATTTAAGTCACCTAGTGGTTGTGTTCCAATATGGTTTTCTTACTGCCAGTGTAGGTCCCTTTTTGAGTTGAACTGGTCTTACTTTTGTGGGGTCAAGTGTTCCCTCTGCAAGACTTGCCTGAAAAGCAGCTGGTCTTGCTTCCTGCTTGGACTAAGTTGCCAGAATATGTGATCCACTTGCTTGACATTGGGAATAAAATTTAGCAGACTGCTTTGGAGCTGCCCCTGTAGATACTCCCTCATCTCCATATTTGCCGCACGGTGGTACTGCTGAGCTTGATGTCGTATTCTTTAACACCTGTGTTTTTTCATTCCCATGAGTTGTCACTTTTGTTTCAAAATTTTCCTGCTGTTGCTGCTGAGAAGGCCCAAGGTTTTTCATGGCTGACTGCCTTGCCTTTCCCCCTTGGCCATATCCAGAATTGTCGGCACGATATGCTTGCGGGTGCATTGCTGTTTCATTCATCACAGATGGCTCTAATATGAAACTGACAGTTTTCCTCATCTTCTTTGATGGTGGGAGTGGTGGTAGTTGGTTTTGACAAACTTTCTTTGGTTTTGTAACTTCATTTAAAGCGCCAATTTCTCTCATTATTTTCTGGCGAATCAACTTTGGGCATATTTCCTTAGGGTTGATTGTGAAGACCATATCCAAGTATTTTCCCCTCAATAGCTCTTCAAAGATCTTCCTCGCTTCGGTTGCAATGGATATGTCATCAAAATCAAACATTTCTTTCACTTCAAAAAATAGGGAAGCGTGGTTTGGGGGAAACAACAGTTTTGAAGTCTGTCATCACAAGGTCTCTCATAGAGATGCTATCTGCCTCATCCAGCCCTTTTGGCTTTCTATCTCTATTCTTTTCAATTAGAAACTGCAGCATGCATTGTTCATCATCATTGATGTCTAGTTCTTCACCTGCGGCATCCTCATTCCCACCGGAGCCACCATTGCCACCTGAGCCACCGTTGCCACCTCCACTGTCATCATCACCACCATCATCATCATCATCCTTCCTCTTCCCATCATCTTCGTTGTCTTCATCATTCCCATCACCTTCTTCATCATCATCGTCTTCCTTTCCTTCATCCTCTTCTTTTTTGTCATCCTCTTCCTCTTCATCATCTTCACTGTCCTTGTTTCCATCAGTTCCGTCTTCCCTCCCCATGTCAACACTTGCCTCCTCGTGGTGATCCACCGCTTGTTGTACTCCCTGACTACTGGTTTCTCCTGAACGTCACTTTGTTCCTCCTCGTTTACAAAATCATCACCATCATCGATGTCCAAAATGCCATCACTAACGCTTTCATCATTACCTTTATCCCTGCCATCTCCCTCACTTTCACTATTAACTCCCTCACTTTCATCGTTGTCGGAACTAAACGACTCCTCCTCACTTGGTAAGCTGTCTCTGCTGGCTGGTATTCGATCACGCTTTCTCTTAGACTGCTGCCTGCTTGTCTCCGCAGTAATAGAATCTGCCTCCCTTGCCCCCCATTCATCATCATCTATCCTCCCAATCCCAGTCACAAGCTTTCCCACTGCATGTGAAATTACGGAACACATTTCGTGCACCAACCCTCTGAGCTTCTTTTCCTTCTGCAAAACATAAAAGTGGATGGTAGAGAATATGATAAGTACAAATCTTCTATCGAAGAGTCAAAAAATGGGTGAGTGTACAAATGGGAATGAAAAAGGAAACAACAGTAAGAGGGGAAAATAGCTGCTGGATAACTTACTATTTTGTCATACAACTCGGAAAATCTTGTGGCAACAAATTTGGTGATGTGGTCCATACTGCCAACCAAGCTATCATCCGCACACAGGGAAAACTCCATCTTGAGCTGGTGGTTTATAGTCAAAGAAGATAAAAAAATGAGTGACAATAATTGTGGCACTTGCATACCAAAAGAAGTGGCGAATGAAGAAAAATGGTACTACTAATTGTCTGAAATTGCCTGCATCCACTATCCCACTTTCCTGTTGCCTACTGTTAGCGGATACTTAAGATTTAGTATGCAGCAAAAATGTAGGAGTGGTATGCAACTTGCTAGTTTTCAGAACATAAGTTGCTTGTGTTGTTGGAGAAACTTGCTAGTGTACAACATGTAAATTGCACACACAGGAAAAGAGCTAACAATGTTTGCCTACTATTCATTTCAAAAATGTACTACAACAGCTACCATTAGTACCAACAAATCCTTCCTGTAACATTATCCAAGCCTTATCCAAGTGTGTGCATGACAACAAAAAGTTCGAAAGAAGACTAAAAACTACTTGAAATATATGTAAAGAAGTTGCCCAAAAAATTATATTAGCTTGCTTGGTCTTTCAAAATGAATTGCCTACTCCGTCATGGTAGTGTTGCCTAAAAAACATGTCTCCTAGAATAGAAAAATGAAGTTACCCGCAAATTGCTATATTCTCCCAGAGCCTTCCTGTCCTTCTTGATAACTTTGGAAATTAAATCTGAATTCCAAACTGAAACCCTTGGTACCAAGTTCCGGATTGGCTCATCAACATCCAAAGAGTCTAGATACAACAACTGCGTCATGCCAAAAAGAAAAAGAACGCAAAGTTTAAGTTAGCTAATGATTCGCAAAAATAGGAAAAAAAGAAAACAATGGATGCTTAAAAAAGCAAAACAGCTTGAAGCACTTACAACGAGGTGGAAAACACAGCAACAAACAGCCTTCTTGTAGCCATGTCCTGAAGTGAATGCAAGCTTTAGTTGATCAACAACCAACTAGCATATATTGGTTTCCATTACTCCATTGACATCCATGACCGCCGGGAAGCTTTTGGGGGAAATACTTAAACTAGTTTAAGGGGCAAGGAAGCACGAAAAAACAAGAGCTAGCCAAGCGCGGACAAAGTCATCATCATGAGATCCTCCCATATCTTGGATCATCTTGCACCATGCTGTGAGAGTCTGGGAGTTCTTGGAGGTGATATTTTAAATACCGTACATTGCCTTTGTGATTTCAGTCCGATTCTCAAAACACACCTTCCTGCCCTTATTTGGCAAACCCCATATCCTACGGACACTTGTGGTATCTACAGGAATCTTCCCCCTTTCTGGAATGACTATCTGTGAAATCTCAGGGTTGTAATGCTTCATTATCCATTGGCTAAGATCTCTGGGCATGCTACTCGCTGCATTGTCCAGAATGCCACCAAATTCTTTTCCAATTATGACACCCTTTTGGTTAGGAACCAACTCCTTGTTCAACTTGAAGAGCCTTGCAGGGGATGCCCTGTTCCTACGACCCTATTGCACAAGAAAAAACAAACAAGGGAATTAGCAAATAATGTTCATCACAGGATAGGCAACTTAGGCAGCATTGCTGGGTAACTGTTTAGTAAACTGAGGCAACTATGCAAATACCTCGGTTCCTCCCGTCTTCTGTGTTGGGGAACGCAGTAATTTCAAAAAAATCCTATGATCACGCAAGATCTATCTAAGTGATGCATAGCAACGGGGAAGAGTGTGTCAACGTACCCTCGTAGACCGAAAGCGAAAGCGTTATGTAATGCGGTTGATGTAGTAGAACGTCTTCGCGATCCAACCGATCAAGTACCGAACACGCACACTTCCGCGATCTGCACATGTTCAGCTCGGTGACATCCCTTGAACTCTAGATCCAGCTGAGGCCGAGGGAGAGTTCTGTCTCCATGACGGCGTGGTGACGGTGATGATGAAGTTACAGGCGCAGGGCTACGCCTAAGCACTACGATGATATGACCGAGGTGGAAATCTGTGGAGGGGGGCACCGCACACGGCTAAAAGATCAACTTGATCAATTTGTGTGTCTATGGGGTGCCCCCTCCCTCGTATATAAAGGAGGACAGGAGGGGGCCGGCCGGCCTCAAGGGGCGCGCCCAAGGGGGGGACTCCTACTCCAAGTACATAGCAGTAGGTTCCCCCCTTTCCTAGTCCAACTAGGAGAAGAAGGAAGGAGTGGGAAAGAGAAGGAAGGAGGTGGCGCCGCCCCTCCCCTAGTCCAATTCAGACTAGGCCCATGGGGGGGCTGGCCTCTCTCTCTCCCCTAGGCCCAATAAGGCCCATTACTTCTCTGCTGGTTCCGATAACTCTTCCGGCACTCTGATATTTATCCGGTGTCCGAACAACATCATCCAATATATCAATCTTTATGTCTCGACCATTTCAAGACTCCTCGTCATGTCTGTGATCACATCTGGGACTCTGAACAACCTTCGGTGCATCAAATTACATAAACTCATAATACCAATCGTCATCAAACGTTAAGCGTGCGGACCCTACAGGTTCGAGAACTATGTAGACATGACCGAGACACATCTCCGGTCAATAACCAATAGTGGAACCTGGATGCTCATATTGGTTCCTACATATTCTACTAAGATCTTTATCGGCCAAACCGCATAACAACATACATTGTTCCCTTTGTCATCGGTATGTTACTTGCCCGAGATTCAATCATCGGTATCATCATACCTAGTTCAATCTCGTTACCGGAAAGTCTCTTTACTCGTTCCGTAATACTTCATCCAGCAACTAACTCATTAGTTACAATGCTTGTAAGGCTTATAGTGATGAGTATTACCGAGAGGGCCCAGAGATACCTCTTTGAAACACGGAGTGACAAATCCTAATCTCGATGTATGCCAACCCAACAAACACCTTCGAAGACACCTGTAGAGCACCTTTATAATGACCCATTTACGTTGTGACGTTTGGTAGCACACAAAGTGTTCCTCCGGTATTCGGGAGTTGCATAATCTCATAGTCCGAGGAACTTGTATAAGTCATGAAGAAAGTAGTAGCAATGAAACTGACACGATCATAATGCTAAGCTAACGGATGGGTCATGTCCATCACATCATTCTCCTAATGATGTGATCCCGTTCATCAAATGACAACACATGTCTATGGTTAGGAAACATAACCATCTTTGATTAACGAGCTAGTCAAGTAGAGGCATACTAGGGACTATATGTTTTGTCTATGTATTCACACATGTACTAAGTTTCCGGTTAATACAATTCTAGCCTGAATAATAAACATTTATCATGAATTAAGGAAATAAATAATAACTTTATTATTGCCTCTAGTGCATATTTCCTTCGGTCTCCCACTTGCACTAGAGTCAATAATCTAGATTACATAGTAATGATTCTAACACCCATGGAGCTTTGGTGTTGATCATGTTTTGCTCATGGAAGAGGCTTAGTCAACGGGTCTGCAACATTCAGATCTGTATGTATCTTGCAAATCTCTATGTACCCTACCGACACTTGATGACGGATGGAATTGAAGCGTCTCTTGATGTGCTTGGTTCTCATGTGAAATCTGGATTCCTTTGCCAAGGCAATTGCACCAGTATTGTCAGAAAAGATTTTCATTGGATCCGATGCACTAGGTATGACACCTAGATCGGATATGAACTCCTTCATCCAAACTCTTTCATTTGCTGCTTCCGAAGCAGCAATGTACTCCGCTTCACACGGAGATCCCGCCACGACGCTCTGCTTGGAACTGCACCAACTGACAGCTCCTCCATTAAAAAAAATACGTATCCGGTTTGCGACTTAGAGTCATCCGGATCAGTGTCAAAGCTTGCATTGACGTAACCATTTATGACGAGCTCTTTTTCACCTCCATAAACGAGAAACATATCCTTAGTCCTTTTCAGGTATTTCAGGATGTTCTTGACCGTTGTCCAGTGCTCCACTCCTGGATTACTTTGGTACCTCCCTGATATGCTTATAGAAAGGCACACATCTGGTCTGGTACACAACATTGCATACATGATAGAACCTATGGCTGAAGCATAGGGAATGACTTTCATTTTCTGCAGTGGTCGGGCATTGAGTCTGCCTCAACTTCACACCTTGTAATACAGGCAAGAACCCTTTCTTTGACTGATCCATTTTGAACTTCTTCAAACCTTTATCAAGGTATGTGCTTTGTGAAAGTCCAATTAAGCGTCCTGATCTATCCCTATAGATATTGATGCCCAATATGTAAGCAGCTTCTCCGAGGTCTTTCATAGAAAAACTCTTATTCGGATATCCCTTTGCACTACAAAAAAATACACTTCCGTGATGATACATGTTTGTCATAGTAGGTCACGTTTTCTGTCATGCATGTACATCCATGAAAAATTTATGACAGAATCAAGATAGTCATACCAATGCTGTCGTAGAAGTGTTCCATGACATTACCAAAATTATCATCACGGAAGTGTCCACTTCCATGACGATAAATCGTGCGTCATAGAAGTGCTTTCGTCAAGGGTGACCAACACGTGGCATCCACCATAATGGGACGCCGTTAACCGCCGTTAACCTATCGGGTCCGTTTTTTGGATCCAATAACCCGCTAACAGCCACGACCAATGCCGATTTTCCACGTGTAAAATTCTCATTGGCTGACGGATCCACACGTCAGCTCCATGTTGGCACAGGTGTCACTCATCCAATGGTTGAGATGGGCCTATGATATGTTGACACGTGGACCGGCCCAAAAGTGGCCCACAAAGTTTAAATGGGTTGGCCCAACTGAAGGCCCATAAGATTTAGCAGACCATAATGGGCCGGCCTAGCTAAAGGCCCACAAAATTTAGCGGACCATAATGGGCTGGCCCAGCTAAAGGCCCACACGATTTTGCAGACCATAATGGGTCGGCCCAGCTAAAGGCCCACAAGATTTTGCGGACCACAATGGGCTGGCCCAACTAAAGGCCCACAAGATTCTGCAGACCATAATGGGCCGGCCCAGCTAAAGGCCCAACATTCTCTGTCAAATCGGCCCGTCAACGGCTTGTCCTAAGCTTGTCATCAACACGGCCCATGGTCACTTCTGGACCATTAACAGTCCGCTAAGTAATTGGGCCGAATTACGGCCCGATGTATTTCCGGCCTGTTAAAGGTCCGACTTCATTTGGGCCCATTTACAGGCCATCAAAACTTTCAGCCCATAAACGACCATGAAGGAGTTGGGTCATATTCGGCCATGTCTGACATTCGGCCTATTAGAGGCCCACTATAGATTTGGGCCACTTTCATCCTGTTGTCATTTTCGGCCTGTTAACACCGGACGAAAACCATGGGACATATGTGGCCCAACGTCATATCGGGCCCATTAACAGCCCATATAAAAATGACAATAATCTAGCCCGACCGAAGTTCCAGCCTATTAAAGGCCTGTTTATTAGGTCGGCGCGTTTACGGCCCGTACGAATTTTGGCCTGTCAAAGATCTGCATCGTAAATGGGCCACCATTTCGGCCTGCTAAGACCAGTGGGTTATTTGGCACAATCAAGGCCCAATCTCACTTTCAGTCTATTAAAGGCCCATGTTTTTTATGGGCTCGAGATATTTACACCTATAAATGGCCTATTTTTACTAAGGGCCCAAATTATGTTTAGGCCTGTTAAAGGCCCACTATGGGCACAGCCCTACCAGAAAAATATGAAAGGTTATGCTGACTTAGGCCCAGATATTTTTAGTGGGCTACATGCCAATTTTGGCCCGTAATCATTTTTAGCCCAATTGGAATGGGCCCGACGAATGTTGGCATGTTGGGCTCCTATGAAGCTTTCGGCCGAATACATTACTAAGATAAACCTACACTATACAAAAATAGCGTCGTAATTACTGCAGCCTGTGGCAGCATCATAAATGTTGTATCACAACAAAATAAATTCCAACCATACAACAAAACGCTTGTTGGCATAAAGTTTACAGTCCTTCCAGATAAAAGCACCATCAGATGTATAGAAGCACATATCATTTGACCTGAGTGCTAATGTTTCAGGTTGTAGAATCTGATGGAGTAGCACGATCTCCACCTTTTTCCACCATTGCTCTTGAACAACGAAGCGAATGTCTGATAGTCTGGTTTCAAAACCATTCATATCTTGACGACATTTCTCAACCACTATTCTTGTTTCCGAAACAACGTCCATTAGGGATTGGACTTGTGTCTGGAGCACAGATATATCACTCTGTCTAGCAGGAAGATTTTGTTCAGTAGGCGATTTGGACGAGGTTAACTTGGCAACCAACCCAGAATTACGTAGGAAGGTGCTTTTTGCACTGTTAGTGGAGAGATACTGACGCACTGCAGCAAGAGGTGACATTGTGCCTGTGGTAGCCTCGTCACCTTCAGGTGGTTGTGGCTGTTCAATCATTTGTTCCATAGCTTCCTAAAAGTTTGAACTTGTAGATTAGTGTACCAGATAAGTTACTAATGAGATAAAAACAAACAAAGTAGGTTAAAGATACATGGTTTAAAGTATTGTAGTGCCAACTACATAATAAAATCACTTTCGGAACATATGTCCATGTAGCATGCCTACTGTATTGTCTATTTCCTCACATTTGTTGACATGTAAGGATAAAGATACATGGTTTAAAGTAAGATGAACATAGTATGCCATCATTCATATCATGGGCAAACAGATATAAAACAAACAGGCTATTTTATCATTGTGTGCGCATGTGAACATAACAACTAGATTACAGATCAAGACCAAAAGAATATCCTTCATCTATTTTAAACCATGTAAGGTGAAATGATACGTTAAGACAACTGTGTATAAAAGTGAACAGAGTAACTGACATTAGCTACAAACCAAGTAGTTAAATGAACACATCACAATACCAATCAGTTCAAGGCAGGAGGAGTAAGGACTTACAACAGCGGCTTGAACTGGTGTGCTCATGCCCTTCATCTTGCTGGTGTGGCAATCCTTGAAGATTTGCACTGCATTCGATTCAGGCTCTTTTTGGTCCGCATGGGCTTTCCTTTATATTTGGAACAAGTCAATATAGATATGATAATATGGAACAAAAAAAGAAGGAAGTAGCAGCTATTTACAAGAGCCTCGCAGTGTGCAATATAGCTACGAGATCCTGTTGTCTGTTGGAATTTCACTTTAGAACAGTTAGTTTTGTTCTTCAAACAGTTAGCCTAGAAGAAGATACACTTGTAAGGCACATACATAAATACAAGTTCAATATGTGGTCTGATCAAATACATATAGCCTACCTGATACTTTGGATCAGATCAGTGTTTAACAGGGCTGTCCAGTCTTCATGTGTAATATATTCCACTTGGGATGTTTGGGCGATTTCATTGTTAGCCTTGCCTTCAAAGTGAGATTTTCTAAGGTGGTACCGATACTGTCGCAGAGTAGATTGAAAAACATGAGTGCATGCTTGTTTAGTTGCATCATCTTCCGGATCCAACTTGAACCTCATCTGTTGAAAAAAGAATGTGAGTCTTATTAGGAGGAAGCTAGAAAGTATGGGACAGAGCAACACAATATTACTAATTGTGACGAATAACATTACTTATGGATAAATGGTCAAGGAAGGTGTTAAACTGGGTATTGTCTTTCTCATTCCTGTACTAGATCCACATTGGGAGGATACGTGCATGACACCTAACGACAACGGCTGCCTCTGATACTAACTTGGTTGACTCTGTAGCATCACGTGGCCTTTTTAAACCTGCCTCAAAATGGATCTCCATTCTTCCTCCTTTAGATTCTGTTAATCTATCAAGCATTATCCCTAATGTCTGTTTCCGCTTGCACCATGGTGCTAGTTCAACAACGAATATGGAAAGTGTTAGTGTACATCAAACTGTGAGAGTCCATATAAAGGAGCATGCAACTACAACTTGACTTGGTCAGGTACCATCTTGGTGTTGATGCTCATGAGGTTCATCTGATCTTGCCAAGTCCTGTTGTGTCAGCAGTGCTTCGGAAGTAGTGTTAGGTGTGAAGGCAGCTTGGGAACTGGCCAGTTCCGGAGCAAACGAACGAGTAACTGGTTGAGATGCTGGTACAGTTGAAGCAGATGCTGCAGCTGGTGGAGCAGGTGATACTGTGTTTGTAGATTTAGCCGATGGACTTGGACCTTCTACTGCACTATAAGTACCAGCAGAATCTCGACGGCAGATCCTTTTCTGTTTCACCCGACGAGTAACAGCACTCCCTACTATATTATTTTTCCTTGCTCTTTTTTGACTTTGCCATGTCAAGCTGTATCCACAACACAAAAGAATAAAATCACTCTTCAGAACTCATTGATGCATGATACAGACAAGCAATACTTTGTTGTAAGACAACCGTATGAGGATGGAATATGTAAGAAAAACAGGACGGCATGACATATTCACAGCTACGATGTGCAAACTAAGCAGAAGAATTTTCAAGAAAATAGAAGTAATGCAAGCTAGACACCATATGAAAGATGCAACCAATATTACTCTGCCAAGTGAAAAGTGTCTTGTCATAAGTGGCAATTCGAAAAAATAGAAGCAGTACAACGTAGAAATCAATGCAAGATGCAACCACTATCAAACTGCCATGTTAAAAGCGTCCAATCATGAGTGACTGATGCGGGATACACAACAGTAGTACTTTGATGTAAGAACATGGTATGGTAGATAGATGCAGTGTATTCTAGACACAAAAAGCCATGTCATATGCACATGTATAACATATAAACTCAGCATGTGCAATTTAATCAAAATAGAAGAAATACAGGCTAGACAACATATGCAACATGAAACCAATTATCACACTGTCAACTTAGAGCAAGCACCTGCGATGGTGGAGTATGGGAGATGAACTCATCATGTAGGCTTGGGACTTCAACTTCATTAGCAGTAGCAGTGGCAAATCTAGAGAGTCTCTGTTTGCATCGGTGCGGAGGACCACCAACATCCCCTAACTTACTCTTTTCCTTCCTATTTTCTGATATTGCCTTATGAAGTCAAAACCATAAGAAGATGAATAAAATTAGCTCTGCATAACTGGTTGATGCATGATACAGACGAACACTACTTTGATGTAAGGCAAGCACAGGATAGGAGGATGGAATATATACAAAAAAAGACGGCTTTTCATATTCACAAGTATGATAGGAGGATGGAATATGTATGAAAAAACAGTAAGCAGAAGGCATTTCGACAAAATTAGAAGAAATGAAAGCTAGGCACCATATGAACATGCAACCAATATCACTCTATCAGGTAAAAAGTGCCTCGTCGTAAGTGCCATTTCAAGAAATTAGAAGTAGTACAAGCTAGAAGACAATGCAAGATGCAACCTACATCAAAGTCCCAAGTTAAATGTGTCTTATGGGTAAGTGATCGTTGCAGGTATAAGTTGTAAGCTACGCAGATGCAATTCAACATAATCAGAAGCATTACAAACTAGACATCATATGGAAAACACAACCACATATAACAGTTCCAAGTAAGAGCAAGCACCTGTGATGGTGGAGTAGGGGAGATGTGCTCATCATGTACACGTATGTTCTATAAACAGGAACACGTGTCATATTCACAGGCATTATGTGTAAAGTAAGCAGATGCAATTCAAGTTAGAAGCAATACAAGCTAGACATCATACGCAACATGCAACCACATATAATAGTTCCAAGTTAGAGCAAGCACCTGTGATGGTGGAGTAGGGGAGGTGTGCTCATCATCTACACAGCTATGTTGACTGTCCAGCTTTGTGTTGTCTTGCGAATCTTGTTGGGAGGATGGCGGAGTAGAATCTGTAGAGACCCCCTATTTGAGTTGCTCCGAAGGACCACCATCATCCACTGCCGGACTAATTTCCTTCAGCTGTAATGATTTTTCATTGTGAAGTCAAACCGATAAGAAAAAGGAATAAAATTCGCTCTTCAGAACTCATTCATGCATGATACTGACGAACACTCCTTGGATGAAAGGCAAACACATGATGCGAGGATGGAATATGTATGAAAAACATGATGGTGTGACATATTCACACCTATGATGTGGTAACTAAGCAGAAGGAATTTCAACAAATTAGAAGCACTACAAGCTAGACACCATATTAAAGATGCAACCAATATCACTCTGCCAAGTTCAAACTATATGGCGTTTCAAAAAATTAGAAGCAGTGCATGCTAGAAATCATATGCAAGACACAACCAATATGACAGTGGCAACTTAAAGGTGCCTTATCATAAGTGACTGATGCGGGATATGCAAGAATAGTAGTCTGATGTAGAAATAGGAACACATGTCATATTCACAGGCATTATGTGTAAAGTAAGCAGATGCAATTCAACAAAGTTAGAAGCAATACAAGCTAGACATCATACACAACATGCAACCACATATAATAGTGCCAAGTTAGAGCAAGCACCTGTGATGGTGGAGTAGGGGAGATGTGCTCATCATCTACACAGCTACATTGACTGTCTAGCCTTACGTTGTCTTGCGAATCTTGTTGGGAGGATGGCAGAGTAGAATCTGTAGAGAACCTTCGTTTCAGTTGCTCGGAAGGACCACCATCATCCAATGCCTTGCCAATTTCCTTCAGCTTTATTGATTTTGCATTGTGAGGTCATACCGACAAGAAAAAGGAATATAATTCGCTCTTCAGAACTCATTCATGCATGATACTGACGAACACTACTCTGATGAAAGCCAAAGTCATGATATGAGGATGGAATATGTATGAAAAAATGGACGGCTTGACATATTCACACCTATGATGTGGTAACTAAGCAGAAGGCACTTCAACAAATTAGAAACACTGCAAGACACCATATGGAAGGTGCAATCAATATCACTCTGCCAAGTTAAAACTGTCTCGTCATAGGTGGCGTTCATCAAACTAGAAGCAATACATGCTAGCAATTATATTCAAGACGCAAACCAATATCACACTGCCAACTAAAAGGTGTCCCATCATAAGTGACTGATGCAGGATACACAAGAAGAGTAGTTTCATGTAAGAACATGGTGTGATAGATATAGTATGTACCAAAAACAGGAAAGCGTGTCATATTCACATGTATCATGTGTAAGCTAAGCAGATGCAGTTTACACTAATTAGGAGCAATACGAGCTAGACACCATATGCAACATGCAACCAGATATCACACTGCCAATTTAGAGCAAGCACCTTGGATGGTGGAGTAGGGGAGCAGAGACTTGGACCTTGTAATGCGCTATCAGTACAAGGAGAATCAGTACAGATGCTCCGTTTACGTTGCTGCAGAAGACCACCATCATCGCCTTCCTTACTATTTTCCTTCCTCTTTCTTGATTTTGCCTTGTCAAGTCAAACCCACAAGAAAAAGGAATCAAATTTGCTCTTCAGAACTCATTGATGCATGATACTGACGAACACTACTTTCCTGTAAGGCAGCCGCATGATAGGAGGATGGAATATGTATGAAAAACAAGACGGCGTGACATATTGACATGTATGATGTATAAAGTGTAAACTAAGCACAAGGTGCTTGAACTTGTTAGAATTGATGCAACCTAGAAACCATATGAAAGATGAAACCAATATCACTCTGCCAAATTAAAAGGGTTCCCTAACAAATGTATTTGACCAAATTAGAAGCAATACATGGCAACAAGCTAGAAATAATATGCAATATGCAACGAATAAAGGTGACTCATCGTAAGTGATTGATGCAGGATACAGAAGAGAGGCGGTTTCATGTAAGAACAAGGTTAACACATAGATGTAGTGTGTACCAAAAATAGGAAGGCATGTCATATTCATAGGTATAGTGTGTAAACTAAGCAGCTGCAATTTACCCTAATTAGAAGCATTACAAGCTAGACACCGTATGCAACATGCAACCACATATCACACTGCAAAGTTAGAGCAAGCACCTGTGATGGTGGTGTAGGGGAAGTGCGGTCTTTAGGTATAGAGCTACCTTCAATATCTTCATTTAGGGTTGCTGTTTCTTGAGAATCATGTGGAGAGGATGAAATTGCATTCTTTATAAGAGTATTGCGTCTCATATTAACCCAGGCACATGACTGTCTCATCATAAGCGATAGATGCAGGATACACAAGAACAGTAGTTTGATGTAAGAACATGGTGTGATAGGAAGATGTAGTATGTACCAAAAACAGGAAGGCGTGTCATATTCACATGTATAATGTGTAAGCTAAGGAGATGCAATTTAACAAATTAGGAGCATTGATGAGGGATACCCAAGAAAAGTAGTTTGATGTAAGAACATGGTTAATAGAAAGACGTAGTATGTACCAAAAATAGGAAGGCATGTCATATTCACAGGTATAATGTGTTAACTAAGCAGATGCAGTTTACCCTAATTAGAAGCATTACAAGGTAGACACCATATGCAACATGCAACCACATATCACACTGCCAAGTAAGAGCAAGCACCTGTGATGGTGGTGTGGGGAATTGCGGTGATCAACTAGAGAGCTACGTTGACTACCTTCATTTAGCCTTGATGTTTCTTGAGAATCATGTGGGGAGGATGACACTGCACTCTTTAAACAAGTAGGGCTTCTCATAGTAACCCACTCGGGTGACTGTCTCATCATCAGTGATTGACGAGGGATACAAAAGAGCATTAGTTTGATGTCTAAACATGGTTAATACACATATGTAGTATGTATCAAAAACAGGAAGGCATGTCATTATCAAAGGTATATTGTGTGAAGTAAGTAGATGCAATTTAACCAAATTGGAAGCAATACAAGCTAGACACCATATGCAACATGCAACCACAATTGACAGCGCGAAGTTAAAGCAAGCACCTGGGATGGTTGTGTGTGGCAATTGAGATCATCAACTACAAAGCTACGTTTACTGTCTCCAACTACTGACACTGCACCCATTAGAGCGCTAAAACGCTTAGTGCTTATCTTCGAATTACACTGGAGCAACTTCTGTCTTTTCTTTTATGCATTCATCAACACTGCGTCAGAGTCTGAAATACCCATGCATAAAAAAAATAGTGTGAGTATGGGTGAAGTGTGTGCACAATTAGTACAGTGTAAAGGTAGCAGATAGCAGGTCGGTGAGAAATAAATGACGGGAGACATATGATAGCTCTACAACATGCATGGCACACTAAATTACTACAGGATTCTATGAAAATAACAGTCGACTGAAAGCAAATAGGTCAGTCAATTTTTTCTGCACCGGCCGATGTACAAAGAACGGGCAGATCGCCTTCATCTACCTCCACCCAGTCAGTGTTGACGATCTTCCTCGAAGCGCCAGCGACCATCGGCCCAGTATTCCTCCCCTGCCTGCGCCCTCCCCTCGACCTCACCGCACCGCCATGCTTGGCACCGCCCCCTGGCCATCCATTCAAGCCCCGCCAACCTCCAGATCGGGCGCAAGCAGCTCCTGCAGCCCACACCCCTATGATAGACACCGATGCGCCCCTTCCCCAGGGAACAGGTGGACTAGGTGCTCCGCGCGCCTAAGCAGGTGCTAGTTCTTTTAATTGCGGTTTGACTGACCCTGAATTGAAATCCAGGCGGGCTACTGACCTCTAGCAAAGGTAAAATAGTAAAAGGGAGGAAACCTTGTGCATTTAGTATCATGAAGAAGATGCAGTAAGAAGTGCTCAACTAGTTTCTTTCGTGGGATGAATATGGTGTGAGCGGAGACGTAAGATTTGCACAAATAAGGGAAGAGGAGTACCTCTTTCTGCTGGTAGTGTTGTGTCCTCCTTTTGTTTTTCCAACGATCTTCTTGTTGTTTGCAAGAAACCAGAAGTTGTGGAGGACGGTGCAGCCTTGGACGAACCCATGGCCAAGTTGTTGAGTGTGGTGCGATGTCCGTCTGTCGACGGCGGGGAAGCAGATCCGAGGCGGCGAACGAGGGCGTAGTGGGAACAACTCCGGTGCAGTGGACGGTTGTGACAGTGGAGCCGCAGCAGTGAGGCGCAGGACGGCGTGGTTGGAGTGGTTCTGGTACGGCGCACGTCGGCGTCAGCGTCGTGGAGGCAGCTCTGCATCGGCTTTAGCTGCTAAGTCCTTGAGGGCGTTGCGGTTGTGGTTGCGTTGGACGACGACGTCGGGGTACCGGCTCCAGCGTGATGGAGGAGGGCGGCAGTGGATTGGCCGCTATGGGGTGGAGGACGGAGGAGGCTGGGGTTTCGCGGCTGGTGGAGAGGGCATTTTCGCGCCCATGGAGTACGAATGGGGAAACGGAGGGAGGCGGGGAACTAAGGGGGGACAATTTTTCGGTTTGAGACGCGCTTGTTTGAAATTTGGGGAAAGTTACAAACTTTGCCCCCATCTAAAATTTCGGACATATTGCGGGTTGGGGGTAGGACAGTCATGTCAGGTGTCCCAAATGTGGGGGGGATAGATTTCGGCCGAGCGCATGGGTGTTTAGGCGCCCATGGCGTATGAATGCTTCTCGGAGGCGGTTGAGACTGGCGTCTTGGTGAAGTTACAAACCTACCCTGGCTTAGACCTTTGGACATTAGGCCGATAGGCTACACGGGCCAGAGTCAGGACAGTAATTTCCTACCACCAAACATTAGTCTCGTGCGGTTTCGGGTGACCAGAGGCCTATTTGGCGCTTCGTTCAATATTTGGGAGCAGAAGCATTAACGTTTTCAGTTCTCTTGAATTGAACTTTCAGGATTTGTCAAACTTCACAAGTCTTTACTCTTGAAAATCCTAAAGCTACGATTATTTTGGCATGGAGGGGGTACATTTGAATATATATTGTACACGAGTATATATTAAAAAATATGCAACTTACCTTAGTTCATGCATGGTTCCAGATATAATCTCCTTGGTTGCAAAAAGAAGTTACCTCCTCTCTCTTAGTTTACAGGGCATGCGCGTACCCCTAGGTCGTCAATTTGACCAACCTAATACAAGTCCTATATTACAAAAAATATAAAAACATAAACTTTAGATGTTCTATTTTCAAAAAATATAATTTTTGTGTTATATAGTTTATATTAGGATGATAAAATTGGTAACCTAGGTATACGCGTAGGACTTGTAAACTGACACGGAGGGAGTAGATATGCGTATGAATATATATAGCATGTTCAAACTCACAACAAAGATTGATGCCCCCTTTTACATCTGATTTACAAATGCCATTATCTCGGGTTCAAATTGATGAATGCACTTCCTATGAATTCGAATCTTCAAAACCCCCTTTATGTTGAATTCGACATGTATTCTATTTCGTAGCTAGCAATTTGTAATGTATCCATGCAAGTGACAAATGTATAAAGTGCTTCACACTAACAACATGGAGTGCACTAATTAATGTTTATATATGAATTGCAAAAGCATCCATTGCCTGTATTTCAAACCGCTCTCACTCTATGGATCTATAATATGAAATAAACACATGCACATGCTAGAATTCAATAGAGTATGGGTGTCTGATAGTCCGATTTTCGTCCATACGCAATTTACAAAATTCATGATCTCATCCAAAAATAATAATGCCATTTATTTTTTAATTTAATGCGTAGAACCGCCTTTTACACGTAGATGCACTATGCCTCGACCCATTCTCACAAACGTGTTATATCTCTCTCTACCTAACGCATAAGTGCACACACTTTATATGCATCGGCATTTCTCTTTCACACATGCTCACAATCTCTCTTAGGGTGTCGGGGTGTCTCACGCACATGCTCTCTCGGTTCCTCTCTCTCTCTTTCTAACTACTATGTACCACTCTTTTCACTAATCTCAGTTGGAAAACACTATTTCTCTCACATCCATATATACACACGCACGGTCTCTACTAGCCCTCTATAAGCACATATATGTGCCTACATGTCTCCCGCACGCACATTATCTTTAGGCCTCTCTCGCACACATTGCCCCCCCCCAACACACCTCTCTCTTAGTAGTTGGCACATATTATTTCATCATATCATTCTGTAGGATATCCCTGGCTGTTAGGCTGGATGGTAATATGAGGCAAAGTTTTACCCTAGTTCAGATCAGACCCTTGTAGTTGAAGAAAGAGCCTACTCCTGGTACTATATATTAGTGATAGGGGTGTGTACAAAGTACACGTGAATACCAGGCATTGTGCGTGTGTGTATACTATCGACGAACTAGCCTCCAAGCTTGTATAACATACTGGGGGCCTAGGGTTACAAATCATATATAGTCGGCTTATCACCAGTGGGGATAGAGTCCTCCGCTACTCTGGTAGCTTCGTGTTGTACGCCGAGTCCTCCACATGGGTTTTCGTATAACACGTCTCGGTCCAACCTATATGTGGCGTAGGATGGAACCGACCCATGAGTCTTCATGTTGACCCACCACAACTAGAAATGATGTGCCCACCACACCACACACGCAATCGGCCACTAAGAAAATAAGCATATACAATAGTACAACGGTATCTAGCTCACGGTACGTCTCCATATTTTGTTGATGACACTGACGGACTTTGCATTTGATGCGTGCTCCGTATTTTGTTGACGACATTTATGGTCATTGTATTTGAAGCGAAAGCACGATATGGTCACTGGACTTCACAATAAGCTCATCACGTTCACCACATACATTTTGTCATGCTAACCAACATGTGGTTGGATGGTTAGGAGGACAGTGGTTTGTCGATCCCACCAAGGTTAAAGTTCCGGTGCTCGCATTTATGTTGTGTTAATTTCAGTATTTTCCAGCGATGTACGTTTAGTGGGAGGAGACGTTCCACTCGACTATGAGGCACCTATGGTGACTTCGTAAAATCTCAAGATCATATATGCTGGCCCACTCTCTCGAAGGTGCTCATAGGGGTAGGGTTCGTGTGTGTGTGTGCTTATAGCGGTGAGTGCTTGCGCGTATATATGAGCCCTTGCGTCTGTATCGTGTTAAACAAATACATGTCATGATTATACGGTCACTGGCTCACCCGTACAACTCTGTATTTCGTTGATGACACAATCAATTAACCAATCAAATGTTCCACGCGGCGCAACTAGTGTTGCAGCATCGGGGCGCATAACCGTGGGGCCCACCTGTCAGCCCGTATATGAAAGAAAGAAATTGTAGTTTGAGTCTGTACTGTGTTAATAAAATAGGAGTACATTTTAGGGTGATCATACGGTCACTGGCTCACCATACAGCTCCGTAATTTGTTGATAGCACGATCAATTGACCAGTTAAACGGTCCACATTCAGCAGCGCACATTACCATAGGGCCCACCCGTCAGCGCGTATATGAAGGACAGAAATAGTAATAAATTAGTGGTCGGTGGGTATTCGAAGTCGTGAGACCTCTGGTTGGCAGTCGCCGGCGGTTGGGGGCGTTGATTGGGAGGTGGGGTGGGGATCGCCGGAGAAAAAGCTCGGCACCGGGGGGCTAGAGGGATGGCCGGTGTGGCGGCGGGCCGGCGGTGGGGAGTGGTTTTGGGGAGGGCGGAGCAGCATGGTGGCGCAGGCTGGCCGCGGGCGGCGGGGGCTGGCGGTTCGGCTGGTGGTGGCTGGCGGCTCAGGGGGGTGGAGTTTGATGATAAACTAGAGGCCCTTGATTTCATATCCAAAGGCTGGAAAATCTAATGACCAGAGATGAAAAAGTCAGTCGACTGACTTTTAGCCTCACCCCGCACGTACACATGCATGCACGGAAGACACGCACGCATGCAGGCGTGCAACACTGACACGTACACATAACGTACACACGCACGCATGCTGGCATGCAACACTGACACGTACACATGCACTCACGAACACACGCACGTACGCACCCATGCATGCAACACTGAAACGTACCCTTGCATGCAAGCAACACTCGCACGCCAGCATGCACACAGCACACGACACAAGACACACGCTCAACCTATATGTGCATGCACCCTTTGTTAAGGACATGGATTGTTAGGTTGGTCATAGTGGAGAGTAACTTAGACTAGTAACATGCATATGTTAATAGTCTATGTTACTACCTTCATAGTGGGTAGTATCATATATGTGGTAACATAGATGTCTTCATTTATTATTTTGTAGACTTATTTTGCATTGGGAAGCGCCATGTGATGGTAACATATTATGTTACTCTATTTGCCTCTCTCCTCATTAACTACTTGCCACCTCATCATTTTTTCTTATGTGGCATCTAAGTTACTACCTATGTTACTCCCACTATGACCAGCCTTACGGGTATTAATCAATCTTATCTGTGATAAGCAGAACATTGATGTTTGCACCGGTCTTTATGAATCACAACGTATCGAACGGGCTATCAACATAGTAGGCTTATCTATATGAAAAAGATGACATCACACTCAATGAACAATCATCGGTTTATTAAATGCCCGCTTCTGACCGCCCTGGCCCACCAAAGGTTCCTCTGCTGTGCGCTGCCTGCGTTGGGTCACTGACATGCAGGCCATGTACCCAAAGAGCCCACACGTTAGTGGAAGAATGGTGTGGTTTCCTAGGTTAGAGTCGAGGGCGCCACTCGCTGCACGCCCGGCTGAACATGCCTCTGTGCCGCATTCAAACGCCTCCATGAAACCCGCCCGTGTGGAAGCCGAGAAACCCACTCTAGACACAGGTCCGTTCATGACCGGGCCGGCATTAAACACAACACCGGCCGAGCTCCTCCCGTCCACCATCTATTTAATCTCCTATTTAAACGAGGCCAAACGCCGGCCAAGAATCGCACACCTCCGTCGGTCCACTCTTACAATAGCTTACGAAGAGTAGTTATTCCACATCCAAGCCGGCTGAGTAGCCCATCGGATACGAGCTATGCAACTCGCTGATCCACCTCCCTCCCCTCGCCCGATGGAGCCAGTTGCCGCCCCAAGTCGGCGCGCGGTTAAGCAACTCGCCGCTCCAGGCCAGCTCGACGAGGAGCGGGCACGACCGTCGTTGTTGCCGTCCATGCCGCCGCCTCGTACCGCGTCTCCCGTTTCTGTGGCCGAGACTCCCATGCCGCCGGCCGCGCCATGCAAGCAGCAACAGAAGCCGGGTGCACAGAGAGCGACGAGTCGCTGGCCAGCGCCTCCGCGTTCGCCGCCATCATCGAGGAGAAGTAGAACAAGGGAGGCCGCCGCCGCTTGGGTCCCATGAAGGCCACCGCGGAGGCGACGCCGGCGTACACAGCAGGTGTCTTGCCGGATCCTTTTGTTGCGAGGACCTTCGTCGACCTCGCATGGGCTCCACGGAAGAGGGGAATGTTAGGATGAACTCGAGTCGGTGCCGGCAATGGCGAAGTAGTGGCCGGTGATGAACTCGAACCGGTGCCGGCCACCATCATCTTCGGCACCAGCCAATGATATTAGTTGGGCAGTGGGGAAGAGAGCCGTCCTTTGCGCTGAAGCATATACCTCCGGGGCTCCCGATAGCCCGGTGATCATGCTGCCGGACATGAGGAACACAAATCGATCGGCGGGCGACCATTTAGGCCAGGTATTATATGCCTGTGCTGTCCAGAACTAGCACCGCGTAGTTCATTTGAATGTAATGAAATCCGTCATGTTTGTATGAAAATCCGGTATTTTATATGATTTCCATCGTTGTTTATATGAAATATCAATTTGTCTACGTGTTTGCGTGAATTTCGTCCGGTTGGTTGAGTTGTTGTCATAATGTGTGCGGCTACGGTTGGATGGCATAATTTGCGGGACGCCGGTCGGTCTGCGGGCGGCTCGGGCGGCGCTGTGGGACAAAAAACACAGCTCATGCGAGCTCGTCTCCAACATGCGCGCTGGAGGATGCATGACAGCATGAGCACCCAAGCCATTCCTCGTTCATCGGTGGCCAAGGCACCGGTGGACAAAAGGGTCACCAATATTTTGGCTACCCCGGGCAAGATCCAAACAACCCCTCCCAACAGATTCAAATCCCTCGTTCGCCGTGGAATTTTGCCATGTGTTGTTTTCATGGACTAGCAAGATGCCCGTGCATTGAACGGAACATCAACATGCATCTTTTTTACAAACTCCCGCATGCATGCAAGGGATAATTAATGTCCTCCTTTGCTAGTACCACGAGGAAAACACCATTAATATTGCATTGATTAGTGTTAGTGGCCTTGTATATCTGCAAATTGTAATTTTTATAGTGGCCCCTTGTATATAAAAATGGAGGGAGAAAGATGAGAGATAAGGTGAGGAGGAGTGGGGCGTGGTGGTGGCTGGTGGTTGGACTGTGCGGAGGCATGGGGATGGATGGTGCATTATGTCTAGGTTTGTATCTATCTCACACACACCCATGTAGGTGGGGGACGTGCACGAAGAGAAGAGGTGCACACACGGCGCATGTACTCCCGTCTCTTTCCCAACCACACCCACACGGGTACACGGTGGAGCTCATTTCTGTACGAAAAGGCAGCCCGCGTGGTAATTTGACACGTGTATTGGTTGTCCACTTGGTGGAGGGAGGATCGTCTACCACGGGTGAACAAACAAATTGCGACTTGACGTGTTATGTTAAAAAAAGAGGCAAACCATGTGGGGCCTACCTTAGAAGCAAGGCTCTATACACTAGAGTACTTTTGATGTGTCCCGTCAACTCGCAGAACAAGGAGAAGCTTGCTTAGTACGCCGTCTCCCCCGCTCATGGGCGCGGTGGCTCGCAGGATGAGGTGAAGCTTGCTTACGAGTAGTAGTAGTAGTAGTAATCCTACTATTGTACGCCTTATGCCCGCTCCCTCGCCCACGCGCGCGGTGGCTCGCAGCACGACGAGAAAATTTTACTACTCCCTCTGTTTACTCCTCGTCCCTACTACGTACCTTGGTTAGTACTCCCTCCATTTACTTATACAAGGCTACTATAAAAAAATACATTTTGCATCTATGCAAGGCCACAAATAGTAATCGAGACAAAAGTTACTACTCCCTCCTTTCCAGTTTATGGCTCAATTTCAAAATCTCTCCAACCAAGGTAGACGGTGAGTGGTCGAATTAATTTCATAGTTTGCACAAGTAATTAGTACGCTTGTTTTTCTCAAGAAGTTATATTTACCGAGGCATTAATTAGAACGAATGCATGAATGACCACTAAATTTCCATGAACTTCTACATGCATTGGTTAGTTTCCTCTTGACACTGCTTGCGTCGGGTGATCTAACGCACCTCGAAATCCAACATGTAATGGTACTACTACTAGTAGTAGAATTGAGACTTATCAAACGGAAAAACGAATGTTTTTTAGATGAGCCATATAAACCCTAGTGGGTACGTACTCCGTAAAAACAGATTTTTCCAAAACTAAGTCGCTCCCTTTCATGAATTCTGTAGTATGCTCCTTCGTCGACACTCCCTTTCATGAATTCTGTACTTCCTATCGCCGACATGTGGGACATATAGCAACCGGGTCGACGTGTCAAGCACCAAATAGCAGTGCAGAACAGCAGGGGGGGACGCACCCCACTCGTACCGGCCAAGTAGTAGTAATGACCAATGAGACGTCAAATCACAATGCCGCACCTTCCCAGACGGACGAAGCAACCATTATTTCACACTTCGGTTCACCATCATCTCAAACCATGTAGTATTGCTTCTGCCTCTAGAGGGACACGCGCATCGCCTTGGTACATCATGACCCGTGGGACCGCATGACAGGCCATGCTCCCCCGCCTGTCGCTCGGTAAAATCACCTCATTTTTACTATACTTCCTCCGTATCGGTTTACTACATGGCATGCATGTTGTTCTAGGTTGAGAATTTAACTGGCTATATACGTGATGAACAGTACTCTAGCCTTTTAAAAAATGCATACTTTTGTACAGTAGTAGTATCAATGGATTGCGCCATGGAGCAAAAATTGAAATTAAAAAAAAGGTGGTACATATAGAGAGCGCTCGTCGCCAAATTATGCATATAGTACTATTAAAAAAGCTAGTACGTGCTTAATTGGGGTGCTAAATTCTATTAGATAAATACTAGTACTATGTACATACTGAAGAGTTAAAGTAACGAGAAGAAACATAACATAGTTCTGCTGGGGGCTCAGCACAACACACCCCTCAAATTAAACTAAGCACACCTGAAATTAAACTATGCAACTAATCCGGTAGACACTGCATTAGAACCACCATGAGCAACAATACTGACACCTTACTCACTCGGAGTCCTCATCCACGTCCTCGACTTCGTCCTTGTCCCTCTTCCTCTTGGCCGATACTTCTTTGCTTGAACCGCACACTTGGCTCTTGCTCTTCATCCAACCCTTGCAGATATTGAAACAAAGGTAGCCATCCATTGCAGCGTAGTGGATGTGGTCTATATCTAGTACATTCTGCTGCCATGCATGACGATGAAACGTGTAATGGGGTTTCTCCAGTTTACGGTATGAAGGATGAACCATGGCTCCTGACAGGGTCAGCATTGAAGGCTAACGAGAGGGCAGCAACTGATTCTTCTGGCAGTCGAAGGGGTTGCCTACAACGAGGCCTATCCGACCCAGGACTTCTTTGTCGTTCTTAAAGTCTACAGTAACGAATTTCACTCTTTTGTCCTTGAGGAAGTTCTTAACATCCTAGCACTTAACGTCGGCATGGCATATGTGGTAGACCAAGCAAACGTTATGTACGCAAACCTGGATCACGGCGGGCTTCTTCCTCTCTTCGTCCTTTAGATCCTTCTCTCGTCCCAGGACTATGGTGTACTCAACATCTAGCCCAACGACCCACTCATCATCTGAGTTTTCGAACATGTGTCTGAAGCGAGAAAGGCATCCTTCCACCGTCACGGAAGAATGGGTGTAGATGACGTTGAACTCATCGCCGGTGATGGTTCTAACCTTGTACTCACCGCCGATCATGGAGATTTGGGACGCCATGGATTTGGGAGGAGGGTTAGGATTAGTGGAACTGTCGTAATGTGAATGGACGGGACGACTAGGAGCGAACTGCCGTAGTATTGAAGGACGTGCGAGGACGAGTAGGAGCGAACTGCGAGCGTGCGAACGGCAGGGTAGTGGCTTTCCATTCTCCCATGATACGGGCTTCCGAGAGCCCCTGGATCTGAGATTGAATGGTTGCATGGCGTGATTCTAGACCTATGGGTGATTATCCTATCATGGAGGGTTATTCTGCAAATTTTCAGCAACTTAGCATGTGACCGTTTGATCTCAGATCCAAGGGCTGCCAGCAGCCCGTATCATGGTCGTGCCTACCACGACCGTCGCGTCGCTCGCGCGGTCGCGCCCTTGGAGATTTAACACGGTGCGTTAGGCTATCTGATGTTGGTATGTCATACATAGTCATCACTTAGTCACTCATACTACAACAAGGTTGGCTATAAGTGTATTTTTTACTTCTCTCAATATCTTTCTTCGTACTCCCTCTGTCCCATAATATAAGAACATTTTTGACACTAGTGTAGTGCCAAAGACGTTCTTATATTATGGGACACAGGGAGTACTAGTATTTATTGCATTTGCCAAGGAGTGACCTCTCCCAATGAAATGGTGTGCTTATTATAATTTTGTTGCTAAGTTTGCTTCATTTAATTATCTATAGACTCAAAATTGTCTTTTCACCTAGGTACGCACGCTTAGTGCCGTTTCTTTCTTGGGTCACCAAACTAGTCTCTCTCTTCTTGATTAACTTGCCACATCAGACTTTATGCCTATGTGGCAAGCTTAGCACCTGTAGGAGCAAGTAAGTACAATGGTGCGCTTTACATGGCATTTTTGCATATGTGATGGAAAGAGAGGCAAGGAAAAAGTGGAGAAGTGGGCTCTCATGCAATAGCCAACCTCTACTACATGGTGGAGCATTGGGAGAGGCACCTATATGGAGGTGGTCAGGAATCGGGAGACTCACGCCGGTCGTAGCGCCGCAGTTAAAATGATAATGGCAAGTCAAATCACGGGGCCCCACCTGTCTAGCAGTAACTCGCTGTCAAATCACATAGCCCTACGTTTGCAGCAGCCTACTCCTCGTCTTCTCGCGTCTCTGTCGAACCGACTAGGCAGAACTGCCCCGCCTACCACGCAGGAAAAGCCCTGCCCTTGACTTTTAAATACAACTACATCCGCTTAAGAATCCAATGATATACTTTTTGTGACATAGTAACTCATATTTAGTTAGTCAAATGGATGACCTAGAACTACGTGCAGGCCCTATAAACTGAGACGCCTAAAAATAAAAAAACCAAGACGGAGAGGGTAGTTCAGCATGTATCTTTTTAGATCAATATAGTCGGGATTCACCAAGGAGTAAAAGCAAGTGGTAGGCTGCTCCTATCGTGTTGGCATAGCAACTCAAGCAGGGTCAGTCCACACACGAAATGGCGACACACTTAACAGGACCCCTTTGGCTGGGATGTGGCTCATCCATCGTCTTGTTCCACGTGCGATGCACCAAATTATAGTTCGGAGCAATGATTGGAATTGGAGGCACCCCGGTTGTAGCGCCGCGGTAGTAGAAAATGAGCGATGAGGGGTCAAATCACAAAGCAACACCTTTCCCACATTAAGCTGGATGGACGAAGCAACCATCATTTCACTCTAGGGCGCAAGAGCATAAAGAGAAGAGAAAACAATGATGCATGCGGTAGCTACCTAGGGCACCCTAGGGTAGGGATCTCCACTACAGATCCTTTTTTTTGAAAGCGCCTCCACTACAAATCGGCTTCTCCCTCGTCCTCTTGAAGAAAACTGATGATGAGTGCGGTGGTAGGGTTTGTAGGAGTACTACGGCATGCGGGGCCACGTCGTAGTAAACAGGTTCGAGTCGACACCTTAAATATGTGTGGGTCGCTTGGTTTTATGGGAACGAGGAAGCATTTTGGGTTCGGGGACTAGTGGAGATATATTACATACAAAAAATTGTGGACGTAGGTTCGACCGAAAGGCAATGATGCATGGGCCTTGCATTTTGATATACCCGGGGCCGCATGAAATTTGCTACTCTACTCAAAACTAGTAAGGTACACATGTATTGAACGCATGAGATTTCGAAACCAAATTATGAATAAATACACACTATAGCATGTAAAGCTGTGAGTCATATATGCATGATGTAGATGTTCGTTTAGTTCTTATAGTTCATCTCTTTCAAAATCAATTAGTTTTATAAAAATGTTAAGATTCATGGGGTTGTGCATTGTAAATCATAAAGTAAAAAACAAATAATGGCAATTCATTTAGAAAAAAATAATCAATTATGATACAGAAGATTCTAGAACAAAGCAGAAGTGCTTGTGTTTTGAGGTCTGTGCATTATGCTTAAGTTCAACCATGGAGTCTTCTAAATTGTACATGTGGCAGATCTGGTGGAATGTTGATGATATCCAACGGCCAGTAGTGCTCAGATTTGCCTATCTCTGCACTGTCGGATTAGCTTCATCCAGCGACCATCTTTCAAAGTTATTGGCACACTATATAGTTCTTGTGCCATAGTTGCATGTTTTGGAAAAAAGCTACTAGTGGGTTGTACTATCTATTTAGGAATAGAAGATGTATACATGGAAGTTGTAGGGAAAGAGATGACATGGAGCATCTCAATTCCTATGAGTAGGGATTGGAAAAGAGATATATTTGGTTCACATCATAGGAACTTTTCTATTGAATCTAGAGATGACATGTATCTCAATTCCTACGAGGAGGGATTAGAAAAGATATGTAATTTGGTTCATATCATAGGAACTTTTCTATTGAATATACGCTAATGTTTATTTTCCTTTGAAATTAAGGGAGTATAGGAATCCATTCATATGAACCAAGTGGCTCTAAAGCTATAGAAATGATATCATGTTTATTTCCTTTGAAATGTGGAGTATATGAATCTATTCCTATGAACCAATTGGATCTAAAGGAAAAAATCCTATAAAAATCATATCATATAGAGTTCCTATGATATTCCTCGACACTAAAGGATGGTTGAAATTGCTGCGGATGATACGATGGTACTTCTTTGTAGACTCCTCACCCATCTTTATAGTTACCTCTCGAAGATGAATGAAATGATATATACAGGGTATTCTACATGTGCAATTTGGTACACGAAAACTCGGTTAAAGTTTGCGAAGTTCGAATTTTCAATAAAGCTATATGCACTGCATTTCGGAACGGAGGGAGCATACAGCAATTGCTAACACTCACGTGGAAGATTTGTGTGTAGGAGGAGTGGCTGCTCTGTTAAATGACATGGCAAAACTGACATTGTCGGATGCCGATCTAACGGTTCTTACGGCGTTCGTCAGGAAAGGGCTTGTGGCGAACGTTTGTCGGATAATGATTTACGAACACATGAATTGCATTGATACGTGCCCCCCCTCTCTCTCACGCACACGCACCCTCACGAGTTACGACTCTCCCGAGTCCTCTCGCAGACTCGCACATCGCACCCACCATCTATCTGCAGGTAGACGTCACACACATATGTTCTCTTCACACCCTACACTGAGAACTTCTAAAAAACAAAAGACATCACACACATTTTATTTTAGCTCACACGTCACACACTTATACTATTACACTTGCGGTGAACGTTCTTTGGGCATAGTATATTGTACTCTCACGAAGAGAAATGATGCACGCACGCACTAGTTCTCTCACACCCACTCGCGGGTACACGTAGGAGCGCATTTTTTTGAAGCTGGTACAACAAAAGCACTCCACTATATAAAAGCAGGAGCCTTAGCGCTTGCTTTACTAGGGTTCCTCTTGTTCACTCTCTCATGCTCTCCAGATCTAAGCAAGACATAGGTGGCCACACTCTCTCTCAGCTCACGGCTGGTCACAAATCCGGCCGGACAACCTCGATCGGGGCAGGGGTGTAGGTGCATCGTTCACGCTGTCGCCGGCGGCAAGGGAGGAGACCAACGGCTGCCCGTGCGTCCCGATCGGTGGCCGTTTCGTTCTCTCTGAGAGAGCGCCGGCTCGGGAGGGCCTCCGACCCCTTCTTCCTCCCTGTGGTATTGTGGCCAAGATGCGGCCTCCCGACGCCGTATTTGCCACATGCCGACGACCCTCGGGTATATGTTCCTTCGAAACCTGTCTTGCCCTACTGCCCAGCTCCTTTTGTGTGGATCCTTTTCTACCTCCGTCCGTTGTTCCAAAGCCACCTAGACTTCTACTATTATTAGAAGTAAAGCTAGTTCATACAGTCGACTCTAAGCGTTGGTTCAAATAGGGAAGAAAGTGGGAAAGCTGTAGCATGAATCTAGGACTTGGTTCTAAGAGGAAACGGGGGAAAGTAGTAATACCTGCTGTCCCTACGCCCATATCGCTACCGTTAATGTAAAATCACATGAAGCATTAAGCAATGCCACCTAATGTCACTATAAGTAATGGTCTAGTGCCGTCGATAAATTGAAGCAATGCAACCACCATTTATGAAGTGCTTCCATCTTGCTTTATTTCCCATGAATTGTGTTTTTGCAGTTACACTTAAATCTCACACCGCTAACATTGCTTCATCCCAGTGGAACTGCACAAATTTGATTGCACATTTACTGACCATGTGCTACTCTCATGACAGTAATACTAATGCTATTGTTCTGCATGTTAATCTAGTGGCATTGTTGATGTGATGTGATGCTACTTACTTAAGGACTCTTCATACTGTCAATCTAGTGCCAATTATAACACAATAGATGTTTCTGTTAATCATACGCCACTACAAATATCTGTCACTATTTAAATAACCGTATTTGGTATTTGCGCAAATAGGGATGTCTGTCTCCATATCGTTTCGGGATGTCTGTCTGCGTATCGTTTCTATCCGCGCAATCAAAAGCACACACCTCAATTTTAGTACAACTACGCAAAATAGAGATGGCTATCCCTCGTTGTCATCGTCTAACCTCCCGTCTTCAAGGTATCCCTACATTGGTAGTAACTAAGGTAGAATGACCAATGTAATCTAAAAGAAGTTGATTCGTATGTTTTACTTCCTAATTGCAGTGCAAGGACGAGCTAAAACAACTGCATCCTAGTCTTGAATGCACTTTCTACCAGTTCATCCATGGACCGAGGACTAGCTGGCATGGCTGCACCGCAGTTTTTTGGACAGGTGCATGGACAAGAGGCATTGTGGTCTGCTTATTTCTGCAAATAGCGGTGCTTAAATTTAGTGGAATGCACAAGAATTTCACCTGGTCAGTACACTGCATGGTTCAGTTCAGCATTCCAGCTGAGACCACAATTATAATTGGTTATTCTGGAATGAGAGAATCTAACCCTGGATGGTGGCAACAAGAAAAAAACCAGAGTGAACTCCAGGAAATTTAAGCCTGCCGGGAGGCCCTTTGCTCAGAGAAGCCTTGTTTGTTTTTTCCTGATTTGTAAACCTTCTCACAACTTTGTCTTTTGCTGTGATCTAGTATATGTTTGTTATGTTCTATGAATCATTGAGATGTATAAAATTGCTTAACTTATACTTTTCAAGTTTTTTATGAAGACGAGTTTAATGTGAGTGTTCCACATGAGCGCTGGACTAGCGTGTGAACGTTTGGAATTTATTACATTGTGGCCTTAGTTAACTGCATGAACCACTGTAACAAGATACATATTTGCTTATATGCCAGACAACAGATTGTTGATTGTTAGCTGGTCGATAGCCTAATGTTGAAGCGAGCTGAGCCAATGTGCCATGTTTTGCACAACTGCTTACAAGTGGGGTAGCACCAACAGTGTTTACAAGTACTTATGTATACGTCGGTGCACAGTTCTTGAACGAGTGCTCTATTTCATCAAAACACACACTACTCGTATGATAAACCGTGACAACTTATGTCTTACCATGCCATATTCATGAAAAAACTAGTGAGGACGCATCTGTTTCGGCAACAATTACGATGGTTCTCACATGATTCACGGGCACACAAAAGTAGCAGCAGTTCCCATAAACGGATTCAAACAGAGTACTAGCCCCAGAGGGGTCGATAACAGGAAAGGTTCGGATAATTAGACACAATCCAAACTACTATTAAACACTAGCTGGGGCAACTATTTCATGCCTCGATCTAATTTGGGCTGGACACAAGACGGACCTTGCCATGAACATCATCGAGGATGTTCCGCAGCAGCTCAATCCTGTGAACCTTCATGAAGACAACCTTGTGGCCTTGCCACTGATAAACTTGTTTGTGGAGGCATGCCACATCATCTTCCTGCTAAGCTTGACAAGAACAGTATGCCTCACAAACGAAGGAGTAGCTTTGAACTTCTTGTGCTTCAGTACACCCTGGACAACACGCCTGACAACAGTGAGGCTGGAATACAACTCTTCATTAGTATAACCGCAAATGGCTTCCAGGATCCAACAGCCTAAGAACTTTGTTTTCCCAGTGCGTGCCTCATAGCGAGTGACATGTACAACCACACAATCCTTGTCTGCATCAGGGCTCTAATTGAAACAGAAACAAATTCTGAATTACTTTTCAGTATAAGAAACACAAGTTATTTAAACCACTATGTATAGCATGGCATCGAAGCTAATAAAATTTTGCATTATTAATCACCACATACTTAGATGAAAAACCACAATCGAGATCGGCAAAGAAGAAAATCACCTTGGGCAGCACAGTGGGGGGGACACATCCTCGAAGGGGGAAAATTGCTCCTGAAGTGCCACGGGGGCTGTAAACTCAAACTGGGCGTTGACCATCTCAGTAGTGGCCATGAGCGTATCTGGGGTCGGCTCAGTGGCTGCCTCCATCTTCTTGGAGCTCTCTGTCTCGTGGGGATCAGCCTCCCGCGTCTGCTCCAATATCGGCAGATCTTTGCCCAGTTCTCCTTCGTCCATCATGAAACTGACGAATACTAGGAGACCACTGAAAGGAAAACACAATTGCAATGACAATGAAACAAAAAAGAGAGTGAGGATCGGTTACTACTTTGCAAAAGTTCTTTTTTTCTGAACGAAAATATACCAACATCACGGATCCGCTTACCTTCCCTTCATTGGGAGAGAAGAACAGTGGCAGATGCGAGTGTTGCCTTTCTTGAAGACGGTGAGGGAGAAGGGGATTCAGCAAAGAGTGAAATGATGGTTGCTTCGTCCGTCAAACTTAGACTGCGGGGAGTTGGGTTTTGTAATACGACGACTCGTTACTGCCGCGCTACGACCGGGGTGACTCTCCGCCTACATACTGCCTTCTAATTTGGTGGATGGCATTTGGGCCCGCGCACTGCATGGCCCGCATGTCGGTGAACAAGAGTATAACAACATTCTATAGAGGGAGACGTTTCAATGACCTAGGAGGAGCCAGAAGCGGTAGAGTGTCTCCACTGTACTAGTACTAATTGTTTTTCTGGGTAGCTATAGAGTGTGTCCACTGTACTAGTAGTAATTGTTTCTCTGGGCTCAAGACAAAACAGCCCATCCACACTAGTAAATAGTAAAATCAATTCAAAAGCCCATATATTTACTGAATGAGAGGCGCTACCCACACCCAGCACACCGCCCCCCCCCCCAAACCTGGGTGCTCTACTTCCTCCTCGCTCCCACCCACCTCACGTCAGCTCGCTCCACTCGTACCCCCAAATTCCTCACCTCACTCCTACAGAAAACCCCAGCTCCCCTTCTTCCTCACTCCTACAGAAAATCCCCAGCTCCCCTTCTTTTTCGCTCGCACTACAACTAGGCTCATCATTCGTTACTCTGCTCAAATCCATGAGCGTGACGCAACGCCCTCGAGGAAAATGGCGCGCAGAGAAGATGAGGCTCCCGCCAGCGGCGACGCCTGTTATAGATCCCGCACCTGGCAGCGTGGGGAGAAGCGGCGACCTTGCCCCCACCGGATCCCAGGAACCTGTAGAATCTCGGGTGGACCGCATCAGCGATCTCCCGGACGCCGTCTTGGGGAGATCATCTCGCTTCTCCCCACCAAGGATTGCTGCCACACCCAAGTCCTCTCAATTTGGTGGCGCCTTCTATGGCGCGCTGTGCCCCTTAATCTTGATTGTCGTCATCTATCTCTCTTCAATGATTTTGAAATCCCCAGAGCCATCATCTCCTCCCACCAGGGCTCCATTCAAAGCCTCTGCATCCCGTCATGCTACCTGAGCAAGCATACCATGCCCTGCACGGTGGACGCCTGGCTGAAATCCCCTGAATTCACAAAACTACAGCTGCTTGAGTTCTACTATTCCCCTGGAAATCACATACCACATACTGAACGCCATGAACTTGTGCCCTCAGCACCGATGTCCATCTCACGGGTTTCCTCCTCTATCCACACCGCCACCTTTGCACTATGCTACCTACCAGACAATCTGGTACTAAACCTTCGACTCCCATTTCTCAAGAAACTTTCACTTGTGCAGGGTTCGTATATCGGAGGCCTCATTGCACAGCATCATCCACTCCAGTTGCCCTGCGCTGGAGTGCTTGGTGCTTGTTTTCATAGTTAGAATCGGTTGTCTCCAAATAAATTCGCCTAACCTTGTAAGAATTGGAATTTTTTTTGACGGAAGGCAGTTCTTCAGGTACTTTATATTATCATCTACACTTGTAACCATATGCTGCATTTTAAATTTCTGCACATAAGTTATATATCATCTTGGAGTACACATTTTGTACTAATATTATGTTCTATGCTCAATGAAGAGTTTCTCCATGGATGGCCTATCAATGGTGCTGGATTCTGTCAAGATCTTATATATCCAAATGAATAGTTTTGATCTGAACAAGATTGTTGGCTTGCTACAATGCTTTCCATGTCTGGAGAAGTTGTATATAAAGGTGATAATTTCACGCACATTGGAAGCCCGCATATAGTGTACTAGAATTAACCGTTCAGCGGTTGCTCTTTCGACACTCTTCTTTTAGACCTTAACTGTTTTCAATCTTCATGTCCATTTAGGCAACAGGATGGGGTAAGAAAGTTATAACCAATCGGTGGATTCGTAAGCATCGGGATTTTCTCACTTCTCATGAGATTCGATTGAAGACAATAACGCTAGAATGATATGTAGCCAACTGTGCAAACACTAGTTTTGTCACATTCTTCCTGTTGAATGCGAGGTTACTATTGTCCATCGGGCTTAAGTTTATCAGCAGCATGGTTTTGACGGATGGGTATGTCGAAGAGCAAAAAAAGGAGTTTCAGGTGGGCAAAAGAGCTTCTGAACCTGACGGGCTTCTATTTACAACATATTGTGGTCATAATCCAGTAAATTTTACGACCCAGGATGTTCATTCTATGGACCTGACCGATCCATTTGACTGTGACTGCCGAAAACAGTGCTGGAGTTAGACGTTGTTGCCCTTTTCAACTTGGGTTTTTTTGTAAACCTAATGAACAATTAACCCTCGTGCTTTTGTACAGTTTGTAAGCTGGAGTTAGATGTTCCTGCCCTTTTCAACTCGACTGTGACTATCATATTTTCTTTGAAACAAGGCAAATAGCTTGCCATTCGTTTAATTTAGAGTGAAATATTGTAACAAATCCCAACCAAGGGAAATAACATCACTCTCGCCGGCTGCTCGAGCTCACTGTGCATTACAGAAGCCAAGTGATTAGCCCCCACCAGCTCCCACGAACTTATTTCGAACTAGCGCATCAAATGAGCTGTAAATTTTCATAGGAAAGGCTGCATGACCGTGACAAATTTGGATTCTGACATTTGGGACCCGCGAGGAAATAGCCTATCCAAGGTGGTGACGGCTTACTAGCTAGTCAACAAACAATTCTGCCTACCAGCCGTTGGATTGACATCCAACATCTGTCATGTATCTTCTATCTCTTGTCTTCTTCTTCCTCCAGCCGCCCAAACCAAACCACCCCTCGGCTCCGCCTGCTCCCGCCTCCTATGGCTGGCTGCGCCTCCATCGCCCTACCGTACTGTAACGCCCCGGAGCCGATGCGCCGGGTGTCTCCCAGTTATTCACCGTAGTTGCCATGTCATTTTCTTGCGTGTTGCATTTTTCCATGTCATCATCTGCATTTCATCTGCATGTTTTGCAAAACTTGCATCCGTTCGGGTTTCCCCGGTTCTCTCCGTTGTCCGTTCGGAGTCCAGACCACACTCACGCGCACCCGTCGCCCCTCTCAGACCTTGTTTCGTGGGAGGGAGAAAAACACTCTCGGAATGGACCGAGATTTGCCGAGTGGCCTTGGTATATCACAGGTAGACCACCCGTCAAATTTCGTTCCATTTGGAGGTCGTTTGATGCCCCAACGGTTAACCACGTAGCCCGTAACCCCTCTCTCCTTGCAGCCCAGCCCCTCTTCACCACAGCCTATGAGCCCATCCAAACCCCCTCCATGCTCTCGGTCGTTCGATCACGAACGTGTGGGCGAAAACCGCACCCCATTTGGAGTCTCCTAGCTCCCTCTACCTATAAATATGTGATCCCCTCTGATTGTTCGCGCAGTACAAACCCTAGCCTCTTCCCCTCTGCACCGACGGACATGTCCGCGCGCCGCCAGACGTTTCACGCCGCCGCCCCGAGCCAATGAGGCCCTACCACGTGGCTCCCCGCCGCCCTCCTCTCTCCTCCCGCCGCGCCGGCCCGCTTGGCCCGCCCCCGGCCCCCGCGGGCCCATCCACCGCCGCCGCCCGGGCCCCGAGCGCTCGAGCGCGCTGCCGCGCGGGCCCACCGTCGCCGGAGTCCGCCGCCTCCGCCGGCCACCGCCGACGTGCGCTGCCTCACCCGAGTGACCCCGCCGCCGGCGAGCTCCGCCCCGCCGCCCACGCCTCCCGCGCCCGCTTGTCGTTCGCGCCTCCTACGCCCGCTTGCCTTTGGTCCCGCGCGCCGCCCACCGGAGATCCACGCGTCAGCTGCCGAAGGCCAGCCACCGCCTCAGCTCCTCGTCGCCGCCGCGACCACTTCTGACCAGATCCGACCGGGAGGTGGCCGGATCCGTGCGCCGCCGCCCGTCCTCGCGCCCCCTCACTGGCGCAGCCTCGTCCCCGACCGTCTTCCTCTTCTCCGGCGACCCAGCTCGGGCCATCCTCGATTCCCGTGCGAACCCTAGGTTGACCCCATTTTTTCTTCTGTCCTGAATTTTTGCATTATGTTGCTCTTTTCATCATGCCATAAATTCTTGTGTGCTGCTCCGAGTTGTGCATATAATATGTCAAAATGTTCATTGTGAGATGTTCTTCATTTTGTTTCATTGTGCCATGCCTGCTTGAGTTCATCTTGATGCCCTAATTATCGTTGCAAGAGTGCTATATGATGTTAATTGTTCTCTGTTAACAGAACTTGGTGATTTGTCATTTTCATTGCATTTGGGGTGTGCGCCCTATGAGCTTGATGTCTACATGAGTTTTGAGCTACATCATGCCATATTTACTGTGATGCAATCCATGTATTTTTTCTGAGTCTTTTAGTGAGTGCATCAAGCTCGTGAAGTAGGGTACTTGCTGTTACTGTTTTGCTAGGCTAAATCTGCTATATCATGATGCTATGTAAAGCTGCTTCTACAAGTCGTTCTATGCATAACCTGGAGATATTCACTAAGGATGTTTTGTTACATATGTCATGATATATCTATCCATGCTCTTGGTTGCATTTATAGTCTGTTGTAGCTTACTGTAATCTTGCTCTCAAATTGCTAAATAATGTTGTTGTCGGCCTGTTAACATTAAGTTCAGTTTTGCCATGTGTTTTGCTAGTGATCCATGCACCCTATGTACTTTCTCTTGACATGCTTAGCTTCATAAACATGTATTATTACTGTTGGTCACCTTGTCATGCCATGTATTGCCCTGTGGTGAGTGGTACAAGCTCACCAACATGTCTACTTATTGTTGTTCCTGCCATGTCTGAATCTGTCATATCATTTGCCATGTTTGCATGGATGCTACCACCTTTTGTGTTGATCTTTGGAATTAGTTCATTAAGTGAGTTTTGTTCTTTGTCTCTAGTATTAGAATGTCATGCCTTTGTTTGCCATGTTAAGTTCATGTAGCATATTGTTTGATAGCTCTAAACATTGCAACCTGAGGTTATTTCTGCCATGCACAGTGATTTCTGCTAAGTCTGTGAAACTGTTATTATTTGCAATCTTGCCATGTCCTTTTGAGCATGTTATAGTGTTTTCTGGAGATATCTTAGTGTTCATTTTTTGTCATGCTTTACCTGTACATCATTTCCATGTCCTTTGTTTTCATGTTGAGTTTCTTTAGCATATTGGTTTGATGCTTGCAAGATGCCTAGTTGTTGTTTTGGACAGCTTGTCCTTTAAACTTGCATAGAGTGTATGTGTTGAACCGTTGCTCCGTTTTGAGTGTGCTCTATATGAAACTTGCCTAGAATTGCATGTAGTTTCATATTACCTTGTTGCATCCATGTTTTGAGTGTGTTTGCTTGATGTTTGAATGCATTTTGCATCAATGCCATGTTCAACTTGTTTTGCTCATATCTTCTAGGCCGTAGCTCCGAATTAAACGAACTTATTATGTAAATTGACTAGAATTTCGTGTAGATCATCTTGGTGCATCTTAACTTGCTGGTTACCAACTTGAACATAAGGTTTATTCAGATCTGGACCAATTTCGAAATTTGCATATGAGGACTTACCGGATTTGTTATATGTTGTTTCCGGCCCCATTTAAACTTGCTTTGTTGTGTTATTCTTGTTTGCATCATCTCTTGACATGAGTAGCCTCATCTAGCTTTGTCATGCATCATACTTGGTTGAGCATCATGCCATGTCTATATGTTGTGTGTTTACCTTGTTGTTTGCTTCTTTCGGGTTGTGCTTCTTCTCGTTAGTTCCTATTTCGTTGCTATCGTGAGGGTTCGTTCGTCTATGCTTGGTTCATCTTCGTGGCTTCATATTCTTCATGGACTTGTTCTTCTTCCTAGCTGGATTTCAGGCAAGATGACTGTCACCTTGGATCTCACTACTATCATTGCTATGCTAGTTGCTTCGTTCTATCGCTTTGCTGCGCTACCTATCACTTGTTCTTCAAGCCTCCCAATTTGCCATGTCAGCATCTAACCTTTTTCATCCTTCCTAGCAAACCGTTGTTTGGCTATGTTACCGCTTTGCTCAGCCCCTCTTATAGTGTTGTTAGTTGCAGGTGAAGTTGAAGATTGCTCCATGGTGGACAGGATTATGTTGGGATATCACAATATCTCTTATTTAATTAATGCATCTATATACTTGGTAAAGGGTGGAAGACTCGGCCTTATGCCTGGTGATTTGTTCCACTCTTGCCGCCCTAGTTTCCGTCATACTGGTGTTATATTCCTTAATTTTGCATTCCTTACATAGTTGGGTGATTTATGGGACCCCCTTGACAGTTCGCTTTGAATAAAACTCCTCCAGCAAGGCCCAATCTTGGTTTTACCATTTGCCTCACCACCACCTATACCCTTCCCTTGGGTCGGCCAACCCTAGGGTCATCTTTATTTTAGCCCCCTCGGGCTAGTGCTTCTCTAAGTGCTGGTCCGAACTGAGTAGACTGCGGGGCCACCTCAGGGAAACTTGAGGGCTGGTTTTACTCGTAGGATGTCTCATCCAGTGTTGCCCTGAGAACGAGATATGTGCAGCTCCTATCGGGATTGTCGGCACATCGGGCGGCTTTGCTGGTCTTGTTTTACCATTGTCAAAATGTCTTGTAAACCGGGATTCCGAGACTGATCGGGTCTTCCTAGGAGAAGGAATATCCTTCGTTGACCATGAGAGCTTATAATGGGCTAAGTTGGGACACCCCTGCAGGGTATAAACTTTCGAGAGTCGTGCCCACAGTTATGTGGCAGATGGGAATTTGTTAATTTCCGGTTGTAGAGAACTTGACACCAGATTCGAATTAAAACGCATCAACCGCGTGTGTAGCCGTGATGGTCTCTTTTCGGCGGAGTCCGGGAAGTGAACACGGTTTTGTGTTATGTTTGACGTAAGTAGGAGTTCAGGATCACCTCTTGATCATTGCTAGCTTCACGACCGTTCCGTTTGCTTCTCTTCTCGCTCTCACTTGCGTATGTTAGCCACCATATATGCTTAGTCGCTGCTGCAACCTCACCACTTTACCCCTTCCTTTCCCATTAAGCTTTGCTAGTGTTGATACCCATGGTAATGGGATTGCTGAGTCCTCATGGCTCACAGATTACTACAACAATAGTTGCAGGTATAGGTATTGCGATGATCATGACGCGAGAGAGATGCTTACTTGTTTTGGAGTTCTTCTTCTGCTTCTTCTTCGATCAGGAGATAGGTTCCAGGTCGGCAGCCTGGGCTAGCAGGGTGGATGTCGTTTGAGTTTCTGTTTGTGTTTCATCCGTAGTCGGATGTTGATCTTATGTATGATGTATTGATGTATTCTTGCGCATTTGTATGCCTTGTATTCCCCATCTATTATGTAATGTTGATGTAATGATATCCACCTTGCAAAAGTGTTTCAATATGCGGGTCTATCCTTGGTGGGACCTTCCATTTCCTCCTGGATAGGGTTGCATATTGGGCGTGACAAGTTGGTATAAGAGCCTCGACCGATCATAGGAGCCCCCTTGTTTGATCGTGTAGTTTGGCCGTTGTCGAGTCTAGAAGAAAAATTGTTTTCAGAGTCTAGTTATATCAGAGAGTAGGAATTCCTTTTACCTCTCAACCCCTTCGTCGCTTTGGTGAGGAATCTTGATGTAGGTGTTTTGAATTACTCCTCTTCCCCTTCAAAATTTTCTTTAGGATCACGCAGTTGGTTTTCCAATCGTTGGTTCTCAGCGCTTTTATCCGGTGCATTTCTCGTCAAGTTGACTCGAGCCTCTTCATCTTTGCCAAGTTCAATCCTCAGTTCGCTCGCAATGAAGTTGTTTCCCCATCCTCAGTTGTTTTCTTTTCCCACCCGCCCACCCTTCTCTTCTCGGAGCCGGAGTCCGTAATCCTTCCTACTCGTGCGACGCATTTGCATTCTTTCAACCGGTGTTTACTCTTCAAGTTATTCATCGGTTTTTCCCCTTCCAAGTTGCCTTTATTTTCCCGCCCTCCCACCCTCTTCTTCCCGGAGTCCGAGTCTGCTTCGAGCATCAATTCCATTCGTGTGGAGTCTCTTCAGTCTTCCCTCAATCATTTCTACTGGTGAATTCTCGTCTCAGTGGACATTCTTCATCTCTTTATCTTCCCCGGTGGATTCAATTCCATTTTTTGGTAGTGATTATATTCTTTCCCTCGGCTCAAGCGTTCCCCTTGTTCATTTGCCTCTCACCATGTAATCATTCCGGAGTGTGGAAGACATGTCAGGAGATTCGCCTGTGTTCGAATTAATTCAAGGTTATCACCTCATTTAAATATTTCAATTGTTCCGGTGCATCATCTATCTGTTCAACATCCCTTTCCAACGGTATTTTCCTCTTCAGTGGGCCCTAACCCACGGGTCTTTTCCCAGGATCTTACCTGACTCTTCTAATTATTCCGGACCGTATTCTTAAATTCTTGTCAGAGTTTGATGTAAGTATGAATTTCATCAGCCAGATGCCATCTCCAAGATCGCTCTCAAATTCTTTTATTGTTGGCTCAACCTCTTCGCTTTTCATTCTCCCGGAGTATCTCAGTAATTTTGGCGGTGTTTCCCATCGTCATTTGAAGACCGAAGAAGAGTTCCTTCTAAATTTTGTCCGTTCTCTCGAATATTCGTGATTCTAGTTTCATGCTACCCTCTTGAATTATTCCATTTGTCAGATATTCTTTTCTTACCCATCCGGAGTATGCCAGAAGTTGTTTTACCGTTTCTTTTCACCGAAGTCCATTGTTCCATAAGAATTCTTTGTCCTCACATTTCAGCTACCGTTATCCAATTACCCCGGTGCTTCGTTCAAGTGTTCTTTAGTCAGCTCATGATCTCTTTGTTCTTTTGCATCTAAATCCCCTCGAGCATATTGGTTGTTCTAATTCTTCCTGGTGATTCATTCTATTTCATCAGTAATTTCCGAATTCTAACGGTGGTGCGTTCAAGATTCTTTTTCCTTGATTATCATTTTAATCCATTCGTTCTTTCAAATCCTACCGATGGTTCATGAAGACTTTCTCAAGTTTTGTGCTATACCCCCCCCCCCTTAATCCTTTTCAAGAGAAATAAGTTGTATGAAAATCCATTGCCTCTATCAATTTAATTGGTGGAGGATAAGCATAACGTAATTCTTACTCTTAGTTCATCATCGTCAAGTAATCCCTTCCTTCGGAGTTTGTTCGTGATGAATAAACTCTAGTTCCAAGTGTTTTCATATTTTCGTTTCCGGAGTTCAAATTTTCCTTGGCCATTTCGTCGGAACCTCCATCTAAATCACCTCAAGGCTTAATCTTATTCTTTCATCCTTCATTTCTATCTCATCATCCTTTTTTCACCGGAGTTCTTCATGGTGGTTCTTCACGATTTCACTCATTCTTCAAGAGTTCTTCAAGATTCTTATTGGAGGAGTGCAAATACCTTTTCCTCTTGCGTCTCGAAGTGCAATTAATTCCCCGTAATTTTTTTGAAGTGGAGTTTTGCATTTCTTCGTTCTTCTCAGCTATTCAGACATTTGGTGTGGTCTTATTACACCTCTTCCTCTTTCTCTTTCGTCTTGTTCCTAAGATCTCGGGATGAGATCTCTTGTTAGTGGAGGAGAGTAGTAACGCCCCGGATCCGATGCGCCAGGTGTCTCCTAGTTATTCGCCGCAGTTGCCATGTCATTTGCTTGCGTGTTGCATTTTTCCATGTCATCATCTTCATTTCATCTGCATGTTTTTCAAAACTTGCATCCGTTCGTGTTTCCCCGGTTCTCTCCGTTGTCCGTTCGGAGTCCATACCACACTCGCACGCACCCGTCGCCCCTCTCAAACCTTGTTTTGTGAGAGGGAGAAAAACACTCTCGGAATGGACCGAGATTTGCCGAGTGGCCTTGGTATATCACAGGTAGACCGCCCGTCAAATTTTGTTCCATTTGGAGGTCGTTTGATGCCCCAACGGTTAACCGCGTAGCCCGTAACCCCTCTCTCCTTGCAGACCAGCCCCTCTTCACCATAGCCTATGAGCCCATCCAAATCACCTCCATGCTCTCGGTCGTTCGATCACGATCGTGTGGGCGAAAACCGCACCCCATTTGGAGTCTCCTAGCTCCCTCTACCTATAAATATGTGATCCCCTCCGATTTTTCGCGCAGTCCAAACCCTAGCCTCTTCCCTTCTGCACCGCCGGACATGACCGCGCGCCACCAGAAGTTTCACGTCGCCGCCCCGAGCCAGTGAGGCCCTACCACATGGCACCCCGCCGCCCTCCTCTCTCCTCCCGCCTCGTCGTCCCGCTTGGCCTGCCCCCGGCCCCCACGGGCCCATCCGCCGCCGCCGCCCGGCCCCCAAGAGCTCGAGCGCACCGCCGCCCGGGCCGGCCATCGCCGGAGTCCGCCGCCTCCACCGGCCTCCGTCGCCGTGCGCCGCCTTGCCCGAGCGACCCCGCCTCCCGCGCCCGCTCGCCTTCGGTCCCGCACGCCGCCCACCGGAGATCTGCGCGTCGGCTGCCGGAGGCCAGCCGCCGCCTCAGCTCCTCGTCGCCGCCGCGACCACTTACGACCAGATCCGGCCGGGAGGTGGCCGGATCCGTGCGCCGCCGCCCGTCCTCGCGCCCCCTCGCCGGTGGAGCCTCGTCCCCGGCCGTCTTCCTCTTCTTCGGCGACCCAGCTCCGGCCATCCTCGATTCCCTTGCGAACCCGTTGACCACGTTTTTTCTTCTGTCCTGAATTTTTGCATTATGTTGCTCTTTTCATCATGCCATAAATTCTTATGTGCTGCTCCGATTTGTGCATATAATATGTCAAAATGTTCATTGTGAGATGTTATACATTTTGTTTCATTGTGCCATGCCTGTTTCAGTTCATCTTGATGCCCTAATTATCGTTGCAAGAGTGCTATATGATGTTAACTGTTGTCTAATAACAGAACTTGGTGATTGTTCGTTTTCATTGAATTTGGTGTGTGCATCCTATGAGCTTGATGTCTACATGAGTTTTGAGCTACATCATGCCATATTTACTGTGATGCAATCCATGTATTTTTTCTGAGTCTTGTAGTGAGTGCATCAAGCTCGTGAAGTAGGGTGCTTGTTGTTACTGTTTTGCTAGGCTAAATCTGCTATATCATGATGCTATGTAAAGCTGCTTCTACAAGTCATTCTATGCATAATCTGGAGATATTCACTACGGATGTTTTGTTATACATGTCATGATATATCTATCCATGCTCTTGGTTGCATTTATAGCCTGCTGCAGCTTGTTGTAATCTTGCTCTCAAATTGCTAAATAATGTTGTTGTCGGCCTGTTAACATTAAGTTCAGTTTTGCCATGTGTTTTGCTAGTGATCCATGCACCCTATGTACTTGCTCTTGACATGCTTAGCTTCATAAACATGTATTATTACTGGGTCACCTTTTCATGCCATGTATTGCTCTTTGGTGAGTGGTACAAGCTCACCAACATACCTACTTATCGTTGTTCCAGCCATGTCTGAATCTGTCATATCATTTGCCATGTTTGCATGGATGCTACCATCTTTTCTGTTGATCTTTGGAATTAGTTCAGTAAGGGTGTTTTGTTATTTGTCTTTAGTATTAGCGTGCCATGCCTTTGTTTGCCATGTTAAGTTCCTGTAGCATGTTGTATGATAGCTCTAAACATTGCAACCTGAGGTTATTTCTGCCATGCACAGTGATTTCTGCTAAGTCTGTGAAACTGTTATTATTTGCAATCTTGCCAGGTCCTTTTGAGCATGTTATAGTGTTTTCTGGAGATAGCTCAGTGTTAATGTTTTGTCATGCTTTACCTGTACATCATTTCCATGTCTTTTGTTTTCATATTGAGATGATGTAGCATATTGTTTTGATGCTTGCAAGATGCCTAGCTGCTGTTTTGGACAGCTTGTCCTTTAAACTTGTATAGAGTGTATGTGTTGAACCGTTGCTCCGTTTTGAGTGTGCTTTATATGAAACTTGCTTAGAATTGCATGTAGTTTCATATTACCTTGTTGCATCCATGTTTTGAGTGTGTTTGCTTGATGTTTGAATGCATTTTGCATCAATGCCATGTTTAACTTGTTTTGCTCATATCTTCTAGGCCGTAGCTCCGAATTAAACGAACTTATTATGTAACTTGACTAGAATTTCATGTAGATCATCGTGGTGCATCTTAACTTGCTGGTTAACAACTTGAACATAAGGTTTATTCAGATCTGGACCAATTTCGAAATTTGCATATGAGGACTTACCGGATTTGTTATATGTTGTTTCCGACCCCATTTAAACTTGCTTTGATGTGTTGTTCTTGTTTGCATCATCTCTTGCCATGAGTAGCCTCATATAGCTTTGTCATGCATCATACTTGGTTGAGCATCATGCCATGTCTATGTGTTGTGTGTTTACCTTGTTGTTTGCTTCTTTTCGGTTGTGCTTCTTCTCGTTAGTTCCTGTTTTGTTGCGATCGTGAGGGTTCGTTCGTCTACGCTTGGTTCGTCTTCGTGGCTTCATCTTCTTCATGGACTCGTTCTTCTTCCTAGCGGGATTTCAGGCAAGATGACCGTCACCTTGGATCTCACTACTATCATTGCTATGCTAGTTGCTTCGTTCTATCACTTTGCTGCGCTACCTATCACTTGTTCTTCAAGCCTCCCAATTTGCCATATCAGCCTCTAACCTTTTTCACCCTTCCTAGCAAACCGTTGTTTGGCTATGTTACCGCTTTGCTCAGACCCTCTTATAGAGTTGTTAGTTGCAGGTGAAGTTGAAGATTGCTCCATGGTGGACAGGATTATGTTGGGATATCACAATATCTCTTATTTAATTAATGCATCTATATACTTGGTAAACAGAGGAAGACTCGGCCTTATGCCTGGTGTTTTGTTCCACTCTTGCCGCCCTAGTTTCCGTCATACCGGTGTTATGTTCCTTGATTTTGCGTTCCTTACGCGGTTGGGTGATTTATGGGACCCCCTTGACAGTTCGCTTTGAATAAAACTCCTCCAGCAAGGCCCAACCTTGGTTTTACCATTTGCCTCACCACCACCTATACCCTTCCCTTGGGCCGGCCAACCCAAGGGTCATCTTTATTTTAGCCCCCCCCGGGCCAAGGCTTCTCTAAGTGCTGGTCCGAACTGAGTAGACTGCGGGGCCACCTCGGGAAAACTTGAGGGCTGGTTTTACTCGTAGGATGTCTCATCCGGTGTTCCCCTGAGAACGAGATATGTGAAGCTCCGATCGGGATTGTCGGCACATCGGGCGGCTTTGCTGGTCTTGTTTTACCATTATCGAAATGTCTTGTAAACCGGGATTCCGAGACTGATCGGATCTTCCTGGGAGAAGGAATATCCTTTGTTGACCATGAGAGCTTATAATGGGCTAAGTTGGGACACCCCTGCAGGGTATAAACTTTCGAGAGCCGTGCCCACAGTTATGTGGCAGATGGGAATTTGTTAATTTCCGGTTGTAGAGAACTTGACACCAGATTCGAATTAAAACGCATCAACCGCGTGTGTAGCCGTGATGGTCTCTTTTCGGCGGAGTCCGGGAAGTGAACACGGTTTTGTGTTATGTTTGACGTAAGTAAGAGTTCAGGATCACCTCTTGATCATTGCTAGCTTCACGACCGTTCCGTTTGCTTCTCTTCTCGCTCTCATTTGCGTATCTTAGCCACCATATATGCTTAGTCACTGCTACAACCTCACCACTTTACCCCTTCCTTTCCCATTAAGCTTTCCTAGTCTTGATACCCATGGTAATGGGATTGCTAAGTCCTCATGGCTCACAGATTACTACAACAACAGTTGTAGTTATAGGTATTCCGATGATCATGACGCGAGAGCGATGTTTACTTGTTTTGGAGTTCTTCTTCTGCTTCTTCTTCGATCAGGGGATAGGTTCCAGGTCGGCAGCATGTGCTAGCAGGGTGGATGTCGTTTGAGTTTATGTTTGTGTTTCATCCGTAGTCGGATGTTGATCTTATGTATGATGTATTGATGTATTCTTGCGGCATTTGTATGCCTTGTATGTGTCCCCATCTATTATGTAATGTTGATGTAATGATATCCACCTTGCAAAAGCATTTCAATATGCGGGTCTATCCTTGGTGGGACCTTCGAGTTCCTCTTGGATAGGGTCGCATATTGGGCGTGACACGTACGTACCCTTCAACGTTGGTCAGTCCCTCCCTCTATTCCCCCACACATCCTATTATTCTCCGGCGACGTCAGGCCCAACACGCACCCGCGCCCGAACCAGTCAACCCTCATACTCCCCTTCGCCTGCGACTGGACCGGCGCATCTTCCACAACTCCTGTTCGTTTCTTCCGAGGCCTCGCCGTCGTCCTCCGCCTTGCGGCCTTGGTTTGCTCGCCGTGCGTGGTGCGCCACCCTCTTGTGTTGTCAATGTCATCAACAACCGAGAGGAACAAGGAGGTGACTATACGTGGAGAGGATGACAGTAGGGACCCACCAGCGTCATGGCAGTTCGCAAGCAAGTGCCTCTATATTACAAGCCCAAAAATATGGTTCCTCCTATTGGTTGGACATCTGGGGCTCACGCCATTGTCAACGTAGTCAATAAACGAGAGAATTACACTACGAGCGGCTGACACTAGGGACCCAGCAGGTCGCGCAGTTTTTTTTAGGAACAAGCAGTTGTTATTTATACTAGTTTTAGCGATGGATCAGGGTAACAACGGGGCTGTGTGGGGGCTGTGGCCCATCTAGCCAGGGTTTTATTTATGTTTACCACATCATGAGCCCAGTTGTGTTTTTTTCTTGCTGAAAATGGCTAGCCCGGTTCTATTTTTTTAAAGAAATACCCAAACAAAGCCTACTTGCTTTATCTGCCCTGCTGGGCTGCAAATCTTTCAAGATGAAGAGAGTTTCATTCGGTTTGCCCAGAAATGGGCTGTACATTTTTAAAACACGTCAAACCGGGAATTAGTTTCATTTTTTTCATTACAAGATTTTAAATTCCATTGATTTTTTGCATGGACAATTATTTGGATTTTATATTTATATAAATTATTTTTTAAAATAGTTTGAATGTGAATCGATATTTCTGGATTCAAAACAGTTGACCGCACCGAAATATGCAAAATTCCATATACTTTTTAATCGTGGCCACAATATGGGGTGTAATGCTAACAAAAAGAAGATGGGCTCCAAAAAAATTCTTAAGAATTAGCAAATGGGTTGTACATTAAATAATGGCAGATGGGTTGTATGTTGTTTTCCATAGATTTGAGGCTGACTTGTGCGCCTACTACAGGTTGACGCGTATGCTTTCATAAAAAAAAGTTGACGCACACGCGACGCCCTAGCAACTTAGTTAACACACGAGAGCAGTGACTGTTGGATGTCCATCCAACGGCTGTCGTGCTTCTTCAATCTCTGCTCTTCATGCTCCAGCCGCTCAAACAAGTGCCGGCGGGACTGCCTGCTCCCTCCTCCCACGGCCGGCAGGCCTCACGGCCCCACCGTACTCCCATCGATGGCCTAGCCATCCCTCTACTCACCTACACATGATGTTATCCTCCGGGGACGGTAGACGAACCAGTAAACCCTAGAACTCCTCCGCGTCGGAAACAATTGCCGAGTATTCCCTGGCTCCGTGTCGTTCCCTTCCTAGGCCTCGTCATCGTCCACCGCTTGGTGCTCTCGGCGCGGCCTGGTCAACGTGGTCTGGAGAGGCTGACAGCTGGGTCCACAACCGCACGAAAGAAAATGCCTCCTTATTACGCGCAAAATAATGATTCCTCCACCTGACAGCTAGGACCCACAGGAAGGGCCTCTATATTTCGCAAAAAAAAGTTCCCCCCGCTGACAGGTCGGACCCACCAGCTATATCTCCACACGCAAGCAAGTGCCTCCTTATTACGCCCAAAAAAATGAATACCCCCTTGCTAGCTGGGACCCACCATATTGTTGGGCTGACTTGTGGGCCTACTAAGTTGACGGGGACAAAGGGCTTTGTCAACTTAGTCAATACTCCAGTGACCGTATGATGTCCATCCAACGGCCATAGTTCTTCTTCAACCTCTGGTCTTCTTGCTCCAGCCGCCCAAAGCAGCGCCGGTCGTGCCGCCTACTCCTGCCTCCCGTGGCCGGTTGTGCTACCGTGGAGGCCTCGCTGCCCCCCATACTACTCCCACCACTGGCCAGGCCATCCCTCCACTCACCCACGCCCCATGTTATTCTGCGGCGATGGCAGCCTCACACCGCAGCCGAACAAGTTAACCCTCGTAATCCTCTCCGCGCGGGCTTCCACTGTCGCGTCTTCCCCGGCTCCGCGTTGTCCCCTTCCTAGGCCTCACCGTCGTCCACCGCCGTGGTGCTCTCCGCGCGGCGTGGTCAACATGGTCAAGGAACGACTTCCATCGGAAGAGTACTGTACGTGGAGAGGCTGACAGCTGGGTCTACGGCCATAGCCCAGTTTTTTTGTGATTTGCCAAGTAAGTCGCTTTGTCAGGCTTGTTGGGCTACAAATCTTTCAAGACGAGGAGAGCTTTCATTCGGCTGGCCGAGAAAATGGCCCATCAGTAATGAGAAATGGGTTGTACATTTTTAAAACACATCAAGCAGACAATTAGTTTCAAATATCTTTTTTTCATTTCGAGATTTTCAATTACATTAATTTTTATGCGTGGAGAATTTGTTGGATTTTATATTGATATACATTTATTTTTAAAATCAGTTTAAATGTGAGTTGAAATTTCGGGATTAAAAACAGTTCGGACCGCACCGAAATATGCAAAAGTTCGTATAATTTTTTAACCGTGGCCACATATGGACCGCACCAAAACCCTCATACAGTTGTACTCCCCTCCGCTTGGGAAACAACTGCCGAGTCTTCCCTGCCTCCGTGTCGTTCCCTTCCTAGGCCTCGCCGTTGTCCATCGCCCTGGTGCTCTCAGCGTGGTGTGGTCAATGTGGTCAACGACCGACATGCATCTGAAGGGGACTGTACGTGGAGAGGCTGACAGCTGGGTCCATGGCCGCACGCAAGGAAATGCCTCCTTATTATGCGCAAAATAATGATTCCTCCACCTGACATCTGGGACCCACCAAAAGGGCCTCTATATTTTGCGAAAAAACGTTACTGCCGCTGACAGCTCGGACCCACCAGCTATATCTTTGCACGCAACAAAGTGCCTCCTTATTACGCAGAAAAAAATGAATACTCCCCCTGTTAGCTGGGACCCAGTATAGTGGCAGGCTGAATTGTGGGCCTACTAAGTTGAAGGGGATGGAGGGCTTTGTCAACTTAGTCAATATGCACGATTCTAGCTCCAGTGACCGTACGATATCCATCCAACCACCATAGTGCTTCTTCAAACCTCTGGTCTTCTTGCTCCAGCCGCCCAAACCAGCGTCGGTCGTGCCTCGTGTTCCTGCCTCCCATGGCCGGCTGCAATGCGGCGGAGGCCTCACCGCCTCCTACTACTCCCACCGCTGGCAAGGCCACCCCTCTACTCACCCACACCCCGTGTTATTCTGCGGCGACGGCAGCCTCACACCGCAGCCGAACCAGTGAACCCTCGTACTCCTCTTCGCGTGGGCATCCACTACTGCATCTTCCCCGGCTCCACGTCGTCCCCTTCTTATGCCTTGCCGTCGTCCACCGCCATGGTGCTCTCGGCGCGGAGTGGTCAATGTGGTCAACGACCGACTTCCATCGGAAGAGTACTGTACGTGGAGAGGCCGACAGCTGGGTCCACGGCAGCTGCAAGGAAGTGCCTCCTTATTACGCGCAAAATAATTATTCCTCCACCTGACAGCGGGGACCCATCAGACGGGCCACCGTATTTCGCAAAAAAACGTTTCCCCCCTGACTGATGGGACCCACTAGCTACACCTTCGCACGCAAGGAAGTGCGTCCGGGCAAAAAAACAAAACGATTCGCCCCCCCCTCACTGCTGGGACCCACCAGCTACATCTTCGCACGCAAGGAAATGCCTGACAGTCGGGACCCACCTGGTTGAAGCGTACGTAGCATTGTCATTCTGGTCGCGAACGTGTACTTACATATATACTGGTCGATGTAGAGGCGCGCACGTGTCATAGTAGAGGCGCGCATGTAGCATGTACACGTACGTACAGCAGCCAGTGTGCAAGAAAGAAAATACGGCCACGTATGTGTACATACGGGCGGGGTCTCGAACGCCTACTCGCGCATACATACGACCATGGCTCGTGTACATGGCTGGGTCGGAACAGAGAAACAACGTTGTCGTCGTGTTCATGGGGAGGCAATGGAATGCGTCGTGTTCATGGGGAGGCAACGGAATGCATCGTGTTCATCGGGAGGCAACGGAACGCGTGGGAGCCAACCGGCTGGGTCGGAACGGAATGCGTCGTCGTGTTCATCGGGAGGGCTTGGACGGAACAGGTGATGGAAACGAGGCCTGGCGTACCGCAGAATGGAGGAAATGGCCTTGTGTTCGACCGGCCACGTTCGAAACGGGATCCTGTTCATCGGGAGGGGTCTGGCATACCACAAAACGGAGGAAACGGACCTCCTACGGTCGAAACGAGGGTCTTGTTGATCGGGAGGGGTGTGGCATACCGCAAAACGGACAAAACAGACTTGTGTTGGAGCGGTACGGTCGAAACGGGGGTCCTGTTCATCGGGAGGGTGTGGCGTACCACAAAACGGACGAAACGGACTTGTGTTGGAGCGCTACGGTTGAAACAGGGGTCCTGTTCATCGGGAGGGGTGTGTCGTACCGCAAAACGGGACTCCACGGGATACTGTTCATCTCCATCATCAACCTCCTCCAGCCTCCATGGGCTACCGTCGACCTCCTCCAGCCTCCACGGGCTCCTGTTCATCCAGCCTCCACGGGCTCCTGTTCATCCAGCCTCCACCGTGCGCTACTCCACCGGCTACTGTTCAACCACCCCTCCACGGGCACCCCTCCACCGTCTACTGTTCATCCAGCCCTCCACGGGGTTGTCCTGTTCATCTAGCCCTCCACACCACGGGGTCCTGTTCATCTAGAGGCAACGCCACCGCTCACTGTTCATCCAAACCCCCCCC
>NC_041393.1:257556321-257597958 GCF_002162155.2 Triticum dicoccoides
CACTGTTCATCCAGAGAGGCAGCATCGATCGGCTTCAGTTAGTAGCAGTAGTGAAGGAATGGCTCGATCGGGTTCAGTTAACAACCATCGATCGATCGCTCGGGTTCAGTAACGCGTATCCTGCAGTACAATCGCTCGGGTTCAATTAGAGCCCAACGCCTCGCTCGGGTTCAGTTAGAGCCAACGCCTCGCACACACGCGCGTACGTGTACGAGAGAAACGCGCATCGCTCGGCCCCCGACCACCCACTGTAACCGGGAACTCCCCGAAATTTTCCTCGCCCTTACTTCTACCATGGTTTTTTCCATCATGGACGGCCCAAAGAATGTCATGCAGCTGCGTCTCCGGCCCGCCCAGGATGAAAAGCCCATTTTTTGTCATGATTTTTTGTCATAGAAGTAGGAGCCTACCACATCTATGATGATACCGGGTTTTGTCACAATTATCGTCATAGAGGTGTCATATGTATGACAGAAAAAAGTTTCGTTCGGCCCAAAATGTCACGGATGTGTCTTTTTTTTGTAGTGTTATGCTCTCCAGAAATTCTATATCATTTCCAATCAACAATATGTCATCCACATATAATATCAGAAATGCTACAGATCTCCCACTCACTTTCTTGTAAATATAGGCTTCTCCAAAAGTCTGTATAAAACCATATGCTTTGATCACACTATCAAAGCGTTTATTCCAACTCCGAGAGGCATGCACCAGTCCATAAATGGAATACTGGAGCTTGCACACTTTGTCAGCACCCTTTGGATTGACAAAACCTTCTGGTTGCATCATATACAACTCTTCTTCCAGAAATCCATTCAGGAATGCAGTTTTGACATCCATTTGCCAAATTTCATAATCATAAGATGCAGCAATTGCTAACATAATTCAGACAGACTTAAGCATAGCTACGGGTGAGAAAGTCTCATCGTAGTCAACTCCTTGAACTTGCTGAAAACCTTTCGCAACAAGTCAAGCTTTGTAAACAGTAACATTACCGTTTGTGTCGGTCTTCTTCTTAAATATCCATTTATTTTCTATGGCTTGCCGATCATCGGGCAAGTCGACCAAAGTCCACACTTTTTCTGATACATGGATCCCATCTCAGATTTCATGGCCTTAAGCCATTTCGCGGAATCTGGGCTCATCATCGCTTCCTCATAGTTCGTAGTTTCATCATGGTCTAGTAACATGACTTCCAGAATAGGATTACCGTGCCACTCTGGTGCAGATCTTACTCTAGAAGACCTACGAGGTTCGGTAGTAACTTGATCTGAAGTTTCATGATCATCATCATTAACTTCCTCGCTAATTAGTGTTGGAATCACTGGAACTGATTTATGTGATGAACTACTTTCCAATAAGGGAGAAGGTACAATTACCTCATCAAGTTCTACTTTCCTCCCACTCACTTCTTTCAAGAGAAACTCCTTCTCTAGAAAGGATCCATTTTTAGCAACAAAGATCTTGCCTTTGGATTTGTGATAGAAGGTGTACCCAATAGTTTCCTTTGCGTATCCTATGAAGACGCACTTCTCCGATTTGGGTTCGAGCTTATCAGGTTGAAGCTTTTTCACATAAGCATCGCAGTCCCAAACTTTAAGAAATGACAACTTTGGTTTCTTGCCAAACCACAGCTCATAAGGCGTCGTCTCAACAAATTTTGATGGTGTCCTATTTAAAGTGAATGCAGCCATCTCTAAAGCATAACCACAAAACGATAGAGGTAAATCGGTAAGAGACATCATAGGTCGCATCATATCAAATAAAGTACGGTTACGACGTTCAGGCACACCATTTCGCCGTGGTGTTTCAGGTGGCGTTAGTTGTGAAACTATCCCATGTTGTTTCAAATGAAGACCAAACTCGTAACTCAAATATTCTCCTCCATGATCAGATCGTAGAAACTTTATTTTCTTGTTATGATGATTTTCCACTTCACTCTGAAATTCTTCGAACTTTTCAAATGTTTCAGACTTATGTTTCATTAAGTAGATATAACCATATCTTCTCAAATCATCTGTGAAGGTAGGAAAATAACGATACCTACCACGAGCCTCAACACTCATTGGACCGCATACATCAGTATGTATTATTTCCAATAAGTCAGTAGCTTCTTCCATTGTTCCGAAGAACGGAGTTTTAGTCATCTTCCCCATAAGGCACGGTTCGCAAGCACCAAGTGATTCCTAATCAAGTGATTCCAAAAGTCCATCAGTATGGAGTTTCTTCATGCGTTTTACACTGATATGACCCAAACGGCAGTGCCACAAATAAGTTGCACTATCATTATTAACTTTGCATCTTTTGGCGTCAATATTATGAATATGTGTATCATCACAATCGAGGTTCAACAAAAATAGACCACTCAGCAAGGGTGCATGACCATAAAAGATATTACTCATACAAATAGAACAACCATTATTCTCTGATTTAAATGAATAACCGTCTCGCATCAAACAAGATCCAGATATAATGTTCATGGTCAACGCTGCCACCAAATAAGAATTATTCAGTTCTAAAACTAATCTCGATGGTAGATGTAGAGGTAGCGTGCCGACGCGCATCGTCACCTAGTCCTTAGCCAATCTTCGTTTAATCCGTATCCCCTGTTTCGAGTTGCAAATATGAGCAACAAAACCAGTATCAAATACCAAGGCGCTACTACAAGCATTAGTAAGGTACACATCAATAACATGTATATCAAATATACCTTTCACTTTGCCATCCTTCTTATCCGCCAAATAATTGGGACAGTTCCGCTTCCAGTGACTAGTCCCTTTGCAGTAGAAGCACTCAGTTTCAAGCTTAAGTCCAGACTTGGGTTTCTTCTCTTGAACAACAACCTTTTTGTCGTTCTTCTTGGAGTTCCCCTTCTTCCCTTTGCCCTTTTTATTGAAACTAGTGGTCTTGTTCACCATCAACACTTGATGCTCCTTTTTGATTTCTACCTCCGCAACCTTTAGCATTGCGAAGAGCTCGGGAATAGTCTTGTTTATCCCTTGCATATTATAGTTCATCACGAAGCCTTTATAGCTTGGTGGCAGTGATTGAAGAACTCTGTCAATGACACTATCATCAGGAAGATTAACTCCCAGCTGAGTCAAGTGGTTATGGTACCCTGACATTCTAAGTATGTGTTCACTAACAGAACTCTTCTCCTCCATTTTGCAGCTATAGAACTTGTTGGAGACTTCATATCTCTCAACTCGGGAATTTGCTTGAAATACTAACTTCAACTTTTGGAACATCTCATATGCTCCATGACGTTCAAAACGTCTTTGAAGTCCTGATTCTAAGCCGTAAAGCATGACACACTGAACTATCGAGTAGTCATCAGCACACGTATGCTAGGCATTCACAATGTCTGCACTTGCGGGCACGGGTGGTACACCTAATGGTGCTTCCAGGACGCAATTCTTTTGTGCAGCAATGAGGATAATCCTCAAGTTACGGACCCAGTCCGTGTAGTTGCTGCCATCATCTTTCAACTTAGCTTTCTCTAGGAACGTATTAAAATTCAAAGGAACGGTAGCACGTGCCATTGATCTACAATAACATAGACATGCAAAAATAACTATCAGGACTAAGTTCATGATAAATTAAAGTTCAATTAATCATATTACTTAAGAACTCCCACTTAGATAGACATCCCTTTAGTCATCTAAGTGATCACGTGATCCAAATCAACTAAACCATGTCCGATCATCATGTGAGATGGAGTAGTTTTCAATGGTGAACATTACTATGTTGATCATATCTACTACATGATTCACGTTCGACCTTTTGGTCTCAGTCTTCCGAGGCCATATCTGCATATGCTAGGCCCGTCAAGTTTAACCCGAGTATTCTGCGTGTGCAAAACTGGCTTGCACCCGTTGTATGTGAACGTAGAGCTTATCACACCCGATCATCATGTGGTGTCTCGGCATGACGAACTGTAGCAATGGTGCATACTCAGGGAGAACACTTGCACCTTGAAATTTAGTAAGGGGTCATCTTATAATGCTACCGTCGTACTAAGCAAAATAAGATGCATCAAAGATAAACATCACATGCAATCAAAATATGTGATATGATATGGCCATCATCATCTTGTGCTGATGATCTCCATCACCGAAGCAGCGTCATGATCTCCATCATCACCGGCGCGACACCTTGATCTCCATCGTAGCATTGTTATCGTCTCGCCAACTACTTTTACTACGACTATCGCTACCGCTTAGTGATAAAGTAAAACAATTACATGGCGATTGCATTACATACAATAAAGCGACAACCATATGGCTCCTGCCAGTTTCCGATAACTTTGTCACAAAACATGATCATCTCATACAACAATTTATATCACATCATACCTTGACCATATCACATCACAGCAAGCCCTGCAAAAACAAGTTAAACGTCCTCTACTTTGTTGTTGCAAGTTTTACGTGGCTGCTACGGGCTTCTAGCAAGAACTGTTCTTACCTACGCATCAAAACCACAACGGCGTTTCGTCAAGTGTGTTGTTTTAACCTTCAACAAGGACCGGGCATAGCCACACTCGATTCAACTAAAGTTGGAGAAACAGACACCCGCCAGCCACCTTTGTGCATAAGCACGTCGGTAGAACCAGTCTCATGAACGCGGTCATGTAATGTCGGTCCGGGCCGCTTCATCCAACAATACCGCCGAATCAAAGTATGACATGCTGGTAAGCAGTATGACTATTATCGCCCACAACTCTTTGTGTTCTACTCATGCATATAACATCTACGGATAGACCTGGCTCGGATGCCATTGTGGGGAACGCAGTAATTTCAAAAAAAATCCGACGATCACGCAAGATCTATCTAGGTGGTGCATATCAACGGGGAAGATTGTGTCCACGTACCCCCATACACCGAAAGCGGAAGTGTTATGTAATGCGGTTGATGTAGTCGAACATCTTCGTGATCCAATCGATCAAGTACCGAACGCACGACACCTCCGCCATCTGCACACATTTATCTGGGTGACGTCCCTCGAACTCTAGATCCAGCTGAGGCCGAGGGAGAGTTATGTCAGCATAACGGCGTGGTGACAGTGATGATGAAGTTACTGGCGCAGGGCTTCGCCTAAGCACTACGACGATATGACCGAGGTGGAAATCTGTGAAGGGGGGCACCGCACACGGCTAAAAGATCAACTTGATCAATTTGTGTGTCTATGGGGTGCCCCCATCCCTCGTATATAAAGGAGGAGAGGGGGGCGGCCGGCCTCAAGGGGCGCGCCCAAGGGGGGGACTCCTACTACAAGTAGGAGTAGGTCCCCCCCCCCTTTCCTAGTCCAAATAGGAAAAGAAGGAAGGAGGGGGAAAGAGAAGGAAGGAGGGGGCGCTGCCCCTCCCTCTAGTCCAATTCGGACTAGGCCCATGGGGGGCGCATGGCCAGCCCTTGGCTGCCCCTCTCTCTCTCTCTCCCCTAGGCCCAATAAGGTCCATTACTTCTCTGGTGGTTCCGATAACTCTTCCGGCACTCCGATATTTATCCGTTGACCCCCGGAACTCATCCGGTGTCCGGATAACATCATCCAATATATCAATCTTTATGTCTCGACCATTTCGAGACTCCTCGTCATGTCCGTGATCACATCCGGGACTCCGAACAACCTTCAGTACATCAAATCACATAAACTCATAATACCAATCGTCATCGAAAGTTAAGCGTGTGGACCCTATGGGTTCGAGAACTATGTAGACATGACTGAGACACGTCTCCGGTCAATAACCAATAGCGGAACTTGGATGCTCATATTGGTTCCTACATATTCTACGAAGATCTTTATCGGTCAAACCGCATAACAACATACGTTGTTCCCTTTGTCATCGGTATGTTACTTGCCCGAGATTCGATCGTCGATATCATCATACCTAGTTCAATATTGTTACCGGCAAGTCTCTTTACTCATTTCGTAATTCTTCATCCTGCAACTAACTCATTAGTTACAATGCTTGCAAGGCTTATAGTGATGAGTATTACCGAGAGGGCCCAGAGATACCTCTCCGAAACACGGAGTGACAAATCCTAATCTCGATATATGCCAACCCAACAAACACCTTCGGAGACACTTGTAGAGCACCTTTATAATCACCCATTTACGTTGTGACGTTTGGTAGCACACAAAGTGTTCCTCCGGTATTCGGGAGTTGCATAATCTCATAGTCCGAGGAACTTGTATAAGTCATGAAGAAAGCAGTAGTTATGAAACTGACACGATCATAATGCTAAGCTAACAGATGGGTCATGTCCATCACATCATTCTCCTAATGATGTGATCGCGTTCATCTAATGACAACACATGTCTATGGTTAGGAAACATAACCATCTTTGATTAACGAGCTAGTCAAGTAGAGGCACACTAGGAACTATATGTTTTGTCTATGTATTCACACATGTACTAAGTTTCCAGTTAATATAATTCTAGCATGATTAATAAACATTTATCATGAATTAAAGAAATAAATAATAACTTTATTATTGCCTCTAGGGCATATTTCCTTCATTTTGGTGTTTTGGTTTCGGAGGTTGATCGACGTCTAAACCTTCAACATTTGCATTCCCAGCATCTGTAGCTTGGCTCTTGTTACTATTCTCGGTACTAATAATATCATCAGGACGCTTCTCCCGTGCAGTAACTGCTTTAGTTCTCTGACACTTGTACCCAATTATTGGTGCACCGCTCTGTGGCTGGAACATGGAAAACACATAAATTGGTAAAAAATGAAAACAAAATATGTTATGTACAAAGAGAACATAAAACTTCCTAATGATGTGCACACCTGTGTTTGATGCTCTTCATTGCCATGAGATGCAAGGTCATCATGACTTGATCCAGCAGGTCCATCCTGTTTTGACTTATGACTTGTCCCAGTCATCTATTTTCTGTTGCGTATATAAAGGACAAACAATGAGCATCATTATAGAAAAGAAGAAGAAAAACGGTTCTGCAAAAACTGTATATCATCCAAGAAAGTCATTTGACTAAATTCCTACTAAACTAAGCGAAAAGCAATTTACAAAAAGTGGACAATGAAAAAGGTTGTAAACTATCTGATTTTCGCTATGCTACAACATTAATACAAACTTAAGTAAAACATGACTACAAGGAGCAAGAAAAATCTGTTACACATCATGCACCTGAAAAAAAACACATATTGTCGGAGTAATTGACCACAGGTACCCCGAAGACGGCAAGATGACATTTGAAGACATCGGGGCTAGCAAAGCCCCTCAGTCCGACAGCTCGGCCTCTCCTGCTGACTCCCCGTCCGACTTCTCTGTCCGGCCGGTTGCCGGCTGCCGATTGCTCCAACCAGCCGGCTGCCGACTGTGCCAACGAACCGGCTGCCGACTGCAGCCCGAAGCGACATCGACAAGACACCGATGAGACGATCGTACCCGAGCACTATTCACGTGTCATCTCAGCCATCATGTATAGTGTCACTTGTCCCCTGGCACTATTTATGAAGTGACCCAGGGGACAAGGATGACACTCCACCATGCCTTGCCCATACCACCACATAGCTTAGGAAGTAAGCTAGTCTTGCCTATATAAAGGCACACATCCATCCATCCATGGGATGGACTCTCAGGGGCACACACATGCTCACGCACACACCCACGGCCGAGTGCCATTCGGCCACTAGAGCACACATGCTCATCCGGCCATCCGATATACCAAATCAGATGCACTTGGCACTAACCCCAGATACAGCTCCAGGAGCACTTTGTACTGCCCGATGTACACCCCAGATAGATACACTCAGACATGCAGCAGAAGGAGTATTATCTCTCCGGAGAGCTCCGAAGCTGGGTAAACCACCGTGTCCTACCCGCATACCCGCTCCCGGTCCTATCAGCAGCAGTCTTACCCTCACACTAAGCCCTTGTGGCATATGTCGTCTTGCAACACCCCCCGTGAGAATACCACGACATTTGGCGCCCACCGTGGTGTGGTACTACTACTATGCTACCACGCTGCTGCTGGTTTCGCAGTCCGGGCGGGACCATTTTCGTCATCGTCTCTCCGGTAGCGCTCGGGGGCCTGACGTCAACACACCCTCAGAGCAGCCGCGAGGGGCGGCGCGTCCTCGCCATCGGCCTCTTCGTCTTCATCATCGCGGCGTCGCGCCGCCTCTTCGATAGTGGTCGGGGGCTCGACATCGACATGCCCCCGGAATGGCCGTGAGGGGCGGCGCACCCTCGCCGTCGGCCTCGCCTTCGTCACCACCGCCGCAACGCCGGCCGTCTGTCCGCGCGCACGCCGCGCACTGGGCCTTGCTTTGGCCGGCCGTCTCCATCTACGCGCCGCCCGCGTCGGCTCCCCTCCTTCTCTATATGTCATCTCTACAAGCTAGCTAGATGCAAGTCATATAATGGTCAAACCATTGGCCATGCACAAGCCTGAACGCTTGATATACATCGCATGTGCACTACCCATTCATTGGCCGGATACTAGTTAGATATCTCCCGTACACCAGCCAGACAACACATTAGCCATATATAAGCTTCCCGTACAATGGTCAGATGATGGCCAGACATTGCCTGTACCTTACCCCAAACACTGGCTCGTTCCACTTCCACTTTGCGGCTCTCCCTCCTCTCGGTCTCCTGCAGCGAACCGAGTTCGTGGCCGCCTGCTGCGTGCGCGAGAGGGAGCTCCGTGCAGCCGCCCCCAACCACCTCTGCAGCTCCGGCTGCTGTGCCCTCTGCCTGACCGCGGTCCTCGCTCGGTTTGCGCCCGGCCTCGCTGCCCCCAACCTCGCGCGCCCCAGCTAGCCTCCCTGCCGGGTCGCCGCACCCCCGCCGCATGCATCGCGTTCGCGCCTGGCCGCCGGGGTGTCGTGTCCACCTGCCCCAGCCCGTCCTCGACCGGCTCCGCACCGCGTCCAGCTTGGCCTGCGCCTGGCTGCCGGGTCGCCGTGCTAGGCTCTCTCCGGCTCCGCGTCCCGCGCTGGCCGGGTCGCCGCTGCCGCCTCCCGCGCCTGCCGGGTCGCCGTCCGCGCTCTCTCCGGTCCGCGTCCCGCGCTGGCCGGGTCGCCGCTGCCGCCTCCCCCGCACCAACCCCGGGCCGGCTCCGGGTCGCCAACCGTCCGCCCGGCCGGCTCCAACCCCGCCTTGCGCCGGGTCGCGCCGAACCTCCACTGGCCGACCTCAGGCCGGCTCCCACCCCGACGCCAGTCAGAGTTGCCCCGGAGGCTGGCCGCTTGGCCTGAGATGTTAGTTCCTGCAGACGGGTTAGTAGCGTGCACGGTACCAAAGGCCCACTCTCAGTTACAGACCGCAGAGCGGTTGCCCGACTGGCAAGAGTGAACGCTGGAGGCCACCCACGTGAAAAACGTTCGGAAAAAAAACGCTTCGGGCGACCCGACAGTTTCCTTTATGAGTATCTACTCGGTTAAATTCTCTTCCAGAGTCTGAGTATTGTACGCTCCACTCCGCGGCCCACTCTCAGCCACAAACCGCAGAGCGGCTGTCCGGCTAGCGAGAGCACAAGCCAAAGAGCGGAGGGGACATGAAAAAGATAGAAGGGGGCTCGGACGAAACCGAGTCGGCACCCTCCGCATAAAACTTGCAATGCTAAAAGCAAACATTTGATATATCTGCATGGACTAACTTTGTCTTTTTTCACGATCATTTCTTTGAACACTCGCCAAAAAACCTTCGCCCAACTTTGCCAAGTTGCCCGGAGGCTTGGGGGCTACTGTTGGAGTAATTGACCACGGGTATCCCGAAGACGGCAAGACGCTATTTCAAGACATCGGGGCTAGCAAAGCCCCTCAGTCCGACTGCCCGGCCACTCCTGTCGGCTCCCCGTCCGACTGCTCTGTCCGGTCGGCTGCCAGCTGCCGACTGCTCCAACCAGCCGGCTGCCGACTGTGCCAACTAGCCGGCTGCCGACTGCAGCCCGAAGCAAGACACCGACGAGACGATCATACCCGAGCACTATTCACGTGTCATCTCAGCCATCATGTATAGTGTCACTTGTCCCCTGGCACTATTTATGAAGTGACCCAGGGGACAAGGATGACACTCCATCATGCCTTGCCCATACCACCACATAGCTTAGGAAGTAAGCTAGCCTTGCCTATATAAAGGCACACATCCATCCATCCATGGGATTGACTCCCACGGGCACACACATGCTCACGCACACACCCACGGCCAAGTGCCATTCGGCCACTAGAGCACACATGCTCATCCGGCCATCCGATATACCAGATCAGATGCACTTGGCACTGACCCCAGATACAGCTCCAGGAGCACTTTGTACTGCCCGATGTACACCCCAGATAGATACACCCAGACATGCAGCAGTAGGAGTATTATCTCTCCGGAGAGCTCCGAAGCTGGGTAAACCACCGCGTGCTACCCGCATACCCGCTCCCGGTCCTATCAGCAGCAGTCTTACCCTCACACTAAGCCCTTGTGGCATATGTCGTCTTGCAACACCCCCCGTGAGAATACCACGACACATATCATGACTACTAGGCAACAGATGATGGCATCTCAGTCAACTGACTCACAAAGCTTGAGCAAGCCTGACATTGCACAAACGCACTAGGCAAAAAACAGATGAGGCGCGTGTTCAGGCCACTGACTCACAAAAACTTGAGCAAGTCAGACATTGCACAAATGCACTAGGCAATAGATGATGGCATGTCAGGCAACTGACTCACAAAAATTTGAGCAAGCCTGACATTGCACAAATGCATTGGTCAACAAATGATGGCATGTCAGGCAACTGACTCACAAAACTTGAGCAAGCCAGGCATTGCACAAATGCACTAGGCAATAGATGAGGGCATGTGAAGCAACTGACTCGTAAAACTTGAGCAAGCATGACAACTGAATCACAAAACTTAAGCAAAGACATATGGACATATCTATAAACAAATGAGAGCGTCGTAACCCCAGCACACAACCTCATACACACACATTCAACAAAGGAGCCTACAACATCAAACATTGCCTTGTTCAAACACAAATAGGTACATTTATTTGCATGTAAAAAAGGTACTAGGCAACTATATGAGCAGTTGTTGGGCAAGTCAGCAGATCTACAACCAATGCACGATAACATCTCCCGCCCTCTCCCTCCACACACCACGACACCTACTGAAGGACCACCAAGCCTTGAATGCCCCTCGAATCCTATCTCACCAGTACCCAACCCCAATCTAATCTAAATGAGTGCTTAACCCGTTCCTAATTAGTTAACCTATGCATGAGTACTCATCGATTTCGCCCAAAACTCGGCGGATCTGACAAGCCTACACAATGGGGTCGATGAACTGACCTAGGAGGTTTGCTCATGGTGATTCTGCCCTCCGCGCCAACAGCATGACGATTATCCTCCTCCGCGCGAACAACACGGCGAAGGCGCGCGGGTCGTTCCTCCTCGGCCGCGTCTCCAGTACTGCAGCGCTGAAAGGATCGATATAGTTGACTAGAGGGGGGTGAATAGGCAACTAACATTTTTAAGCTTTTCTTTACCAATTTAAACTTTGCAACAAAATAGGTTGTCTAGATATGCAACTATGTGAGCAACCTACATGATGCAATAACAACTAGCACATAAGCAAGCAAGGGATACAACACAAGTAGGCTTGCAAAAGTAAAGGCACGAAATAACCAAGAGTGGAGCCGGTGGAGACGGGGATGCGTTACCGAAGTTCCTTCCTTTTAAGGGAAGTACGTCTCCGTTAGAGCGGTGTGGAGGCACAATGCTCCCCAAGAAGCCACTAGGGCCACCGTATTCTCCTCACGCCCTCACACAATGCGAGATGCCGTGAATCCACTATTGGTGCCCTTGAAGGCGGAGACCGAACCTTTACGAACAAGGTTGGGGCAATCTCCACAACTTAATTGGAGGCCCCCCAACGACACCACGAAGCTTCACCACAATGGACTATGACTCCGAGGTAACCTCAACCATCTAGGGTGCTCAAACACCCAAGAGTAACAAGATCTGCTAGGGATTAGTGGGGGGAATCAAATTTCTCTTGGTGGAAGTGTAGATCGGGGCCTTCTCAACCAATCCCGAGCAAATCAACAAGTTTGATTGGCTAGGGAGAGAGATCGGGCGAAAATGGAGCTTGGAGCAACAATGGAGCTTTTGGGGAAAGAGGTGAGTCAACTTTGGGGAAGAAGACACCTTTATATAGTGGGGGAAACAATCCAACCGTTCCCCCCCCCCCAAACAGCCATGCACAGAGCGGTACTACCGCTTGGGCAGGGCGGTACTTCTGCGCTAATGAGGGTTGCAAGGTCCTGGTCCCAGAGCGGTACTACCGCAGAAGTATGGGCGGCACTACCGCTTAGAGCGGTACTACCGCCAGTACTGCCGCTACTAGTACCGTAAAACCCGACATAAAAAATAGCGATCTCGAGTCGAGGCGGTAGTAGCCTGGAACCACTATGGTACTACGGCCGAAGACCGCAAGCGGTACTACCACTCTGGGAGCGGTACTACTGCTTGACTTACTTTGGTGGTACTACTGCTGAGGACCGCGGTACTACCGCTGGGACAGGACAAGGCAGACACTGAGAGGAAAGATAGCTCCAATGGAGCGGAAAGGAACACTGAGTGTGATAAGAATGTGTACGTGTTGATTCCACCCTAGCCTTACCAAAGCGGATCCCCTCTTGATAGTGCGGTGACTCATGCGAAACTAGTCCACCAACAGAGAAATGAAAGAGCTACACCGTCTTGAATAAAAGTTCCGAGGGGATGAAATCGTCTCGTGCCAAAGGATGAATCTCTGAAAATCTCAACGCACACGATTAGTCCGCAAAAGCATTGTCATCAATAACCAAAACATCTTGGGGATAAATATGCCCTTACAATCTCCCCCTTTTTGGTGGATTGATGACAATACGGGATTTGCACAAACAGGAAAGATAGGACAAGCGCAAAACCCCACCGTCCTAAAATGTAGATGGGCTCCCCCTAGATGTGTGCTATCTAGATAAGTGCTTTGGACTACACGGCACACATACTAGGATCAATGCTCCCCCTACATTTTAGAGACCAACAACCTAAGCAGGGTATATGAGAGCAACATAGATAACAGGATAAGCATGCAACTCATAAGCTAGAAAGACATAGATAATGATACTCGAAAGATAAGGTAGCATATGTCTCACACCATATGACTGGAACTTAGGTCTCACTGACACAAACCAAACAAAGCAAACTGCGAGAAAACACAAGCACAGAAGACGGAAGTCACAAATCACAAATCCCTAAACTCTCTCCCCCTTTGGCATCGAGACACCAAAAAGGAGAGGGAGTGTTGCTACGGCTCCAGGTGATAGCAAGAGAGGGACTCAAATATCAGATCTCAGCGGGATCGTCTTCGCCACCGTCGCGGTCGGGAAGTGCTCGGCATCAGAATCTGTCCACGGGCAGTGCTGCTGAATCCACTCCTCCTCCTCAGTAAGCTGGTCCTCAGATCCACTGTTAACGGTGGCACCCAACTGACGCATGAGCTCCTTGTGACGACCGCGGGCCTTCTTCTCAGCCACATGAGTCATGTACTGACCGTGAGACTCTATGGAGAACAACTTCTTCATCTTGAGCTTGAGCTTCGTTGCCTAGGAGGGCTCTGCCACAGAAGGCTCATAGTCATCATCATCCTCAGCCTCAGCCTCAACCTCCTCCTCGGTATCCATGGCAGTAGTAGACGAAGGACCTCCAGATTTAGGGACCTGAGTGCCCCAGTTGTCCTTCTTCCTCGGACGCTTGATGTCATGAGAGACCAACTCTCCAGTCTCTAGCATCACCTTGGGATAGACACGATCCCAGGCCTTCTCAATAAGCAACATGATGAACGGACCATAAATCGGGCACTTGTGCTCGAAGATAGCAGATAAGAGCTCAGACCACATAACATGAGAGATATCCAGGGACTCTCCGGTGTTTTCTTCCTTCTCACGCTGGTAGAAGAGAAGCATGTCCACGAGATAAGAATGAACCATATCCAGATTCCCGATGCGAGGGAAAAGAGTCTCATGCAAGACACAGTGAAGAATGTCCAGAAAGGCAGGCAACTCATTCGTTTCCTTCTTTGTCTCAGGGTTGATCTTCAAAGTGCAGTAGGGCCATAGTGCTTGCTTGTGAGTGGAGGTGGTGTTGCGGTGTGGGCGAAAGCCGACAGGAGACGCAAGCCCGTGATCTTCCACCCCAATCAACTCCATGAATGCCTTCCACTTGACAGAAAGCAGCTTGCCATTTGTCATCCAAGTCAGTGTCCTGTCCTCATCAGTCCTGAGATGAACCGTGGCATAGAATTGGGCCACAATATCAGCATCATAATCTTTGTTGAATTGCATGACACCAAGAATGTTCAGTTGAGTGCACATCTGAAGAGCTTCACCAAAGTATTCAGGATCCTTCTCCATATGGTCGTTGTCGATGGACTGCACGTTAACAAAGAGGTTCTTCTTGGCCTTGAGCACATCAAAGAAGATGGCAAACTGAAACCTGTTCCAGAACAGACGGTTGACCAAAGTGGGATCTTGGTCTGCCTCATAGGGGTTGCGGCGACGCCTTGCCCAGAACTCCTTGGCTTGCATTTCTGGCACGGTTTTGCCAGATTGCTTCGGCTTGATAGCAGACTTCTTCTTGAGTTGAGGTGGAGGTGGAGCACTTGAGGAACCTCCTGCAGACTCAGTCGTGCGGTAACGCTTTGACGTGGCACGACCGGGGTTGATACACCGATCCTGAAGCTCAGGAAGCTCATCACCTGGAACCACATACAAGAACACGCAAACAACCAGAAAGAACGAGCATAAGCCATCAAACACAACCAAAAGGATCACTGAGTAGTAAGAGTATGATGGAACCTGGTAGAGGGCAGTAGTACTGTGACCTGTGAGCGGCAGTACCGCTCCAAGCGGTAGTACCGCTCCAGAGGGAGCAGTAGTACCGCTCGAGACGGGGAAACAGCAGTTTCCTACTGCCGTGGTCAGATCCGGCACTACCGTCCTACCAAATTTAAAAATACTTCTACCAACCACTAATCCAAACTGCCTAGATGCCTTCTCCATCCAACTCAAGCCTAGATTTGGCCAAAAATCTAGAGATGCAAACACTATTGCCCCTAAGATGCTAGATTGGAAATTTAGACAAGAAGAGAGAGGGAATGGGGGCAATACCGGCATCCATGGCAAGAGGACAAGGTGGGGATCGACTCCACCGAAGGGAATGGAGAGGGACGCCCCGGAGAAGGAGATCCGCCGGAGCCCTCCCGCGGTGTCGGTTGCTGGAGAGACGAGACGGACCAAGGGGGTGAGCGAATGGGTATGGGGCAGAGAAACCTCCCCCTGCCCACGATATAACCCCCTGACCCCGCCCCGCAGCGGTAGTACCACTCTGGTGAGCGGTAGTACCGCTTGAAGCGGTAGTACCGCGTACCACCAGCGGTAGTACCGCCCAGCAACAAAAAGGCACAAGGCAAGACGGCTAAGCACAAAGAGAAACGGAGAAATGCAGCCAAGACGAGAGAAAAAACAAAACGGCCACAAACCCACTAACAAAAGGCCAAAACACACCTCGTCAAGAGAGGGCGGGGGCCGAGGCCACCTATGTTTGAGTCAATAGGTATGGCGTCGCGAAGATTTTAACCTTGGACCCATGACCAGAACTCATCCTTGAAGCACAAGTACCATCCAAAAATGGTTAAAGTGAAGGACTAGATCAATTTATGCATAATGGGGGGGGGGGGGAGAGTTCATTGAGAGAACAACACTCCCCCTATGTCCATGCCTACATCTAAACTAGACAACAAGTTGAGTGAGGTGGGGTGTGCAAGGGTTCAAGTCACATTGCTCGAATCAATGATATTTAGCTCAGGCCTTAACTCGCGAAATCTTGCTTCATCCAAGGGCTTCGTGAAAATATCTGCAAGGTTATCATGAGTGTTGACATACTTGAGCTTGATCTCCCCTCGCCTAATGTGATCCCGGATGAAGTGATACCGAATCTCAATATGCTTCGTCTTGAAGTGTTGCACCGGGTTGAGAGAAATCTTGATGGCACTTTCGTTATCACACCAAAGAGGCACTTTGTCACAAATGACACCGCATTCCTTTAAAGTTTGCCTCATCCATAAGCGTTGTGCACAACAACTACCGACCGCCACATATTCCGCTTCGGTGGACGAGAGAGACACACAACTTTGCTTCTTGGAAGACCAACTCACCAAAGAGCACCCAAGAAATTGGCACTCTCCGGAAGTGGACTTCCTATCCACTTTCTCTCCCGCCCAATCAGAATCCGTAAATCCTTCAAGCTTGAAGTTTGCTCCTCTTGGGTACCATAAGCCAAAGTTTGGGGTATGAGCCAAATATCGAAAGATTCGCTTGACCGCCACATAGTGACTTTCCTTTGGTGCGGCTTGAAATTGTGCGCACATTCCCACACTCAACATGATATCCGGCTTAGATGCACAAAGGTAAAGCAAGGAGCCAATCATGGAGCGATATACCTTTTGATCCACCGCTTTACCATTGGGATCAATGTCAAGTTGGCACTTGGTAGGCATTGGTGTAGTAGCCGGCTTGACATCACTTAGCTTGAATCTTTTAAGCATGTCTTGAGTGTATTTGGCTTGGTTGATGAAGGTACCTTCTCTTCGTTGTTTGATATCAAAACCAAGGAAGAACTTCAACTCTCCCATCGAAGACATCTTGAACTTGGAGGTCACGAGAGAAGCAAATTCCTCATTGAAAACTTTGTTAGGAGAACCAAAGATAATATCATCAACATATAGTTGGCATACAAACAACTCCCCTTTGACCTTCTTAGTAAAAAGAGTGGGATCGATTTGCCCCACCTCAAATCCACGATCTTGTAACAACTTGGTAAGGTGGTCATACCACGCACGTGGGGCTTGTTTAAGGCCATAGAGTGCCTTATCGAGTTGATACACATGATCCGGGAAGTAGGGATCCTCAAACCCGGGGGGTTGCTTGACATAGACCAACTCATTAATAGGACCATTAAGAAAAGCACTTTTCACATCCATTTGTTGAAACTTAAAGTTGTGATGGGAATCATAAGCAATCAACAAACGTATGGATTCAAGACGAGCAACGGGAGCAAAGGTTTCACCGTAGTCGATACCCTCGACTTGGGAGTAGCCTTGTGCTACAAATCTTGCCTTGTTGCGAATGATGTTCCCATGAGCATCTTGCTTGTTCTTGAAAATCCACTTGGTTCCAATGACTTTGTGGTTCCCCGATGGCCTTGGCACCAATCTCCACACCTTGTTGTACTCGAAATTGTTGAGTTCTTCATGCATGGCATTGAGCCAATCCGAGTCTTCGAGCGCCTCATAGACCTTTTGGGGTTTAACACAAGAGACAAACGCGTGATGTTCACAATAGTTTGCTAATTGTCTACGAGTGCTTACCCCCTTTCTTAGGCTTCCAACCACATTTTCCATGAGATGGCCTTTGGTGGTGAGCTTGGAAGCAATCTTCGCGGCACGACGCTCTAATTCCTCCTCGGATGTGGAAGGAGGAGGGTTAACTTGATTATCTTGAGCGCCGTCTTGAGCTTGTTCTTGATCTTGAGCTTGCTCATGATCTTGAACTTGCTCGAGGGGGAGAACTTGACCTTGGGCATCATTTGGAGGTTCACCACCATCTTGAGATTGATCTTGCCCTTGGTCTTGTTCATGAGGTTGAGGGCCTTCACTTTGTTCTTCGGAAGCGTGTGGGTCTTGGGGAGGTGATGGCTCCACTTGAGTGGAGCATTGTTCTCCTTAGGCCACAAGGGGTTCCTCAATGGGTAGAATATGACCAATACCCATTCTTCTTATGGCTTGGGGAGGAATTTCATCACCTACATCACAAATACCACTTTGCTCCACTTGGGAGCCGTTATTTTTGTCAAACTCCACGTTACACGTCTCCTCAATGAGTCCGGTGGACTTGTTGAGAACACGGTAAGCATGAGAGTTTGTAGCATAACCAACAAATATGCCCTCATAAGCTCTAGCCTCAAATTTAGACAAACGAACACCTTTCTTGAGAATGAAACACTTACACCCAAACACCCAGAAGTACTTGAGATTGGGCTTGTTGCCGGTGAGTATCTCATAAGGAGTCTTGTTCAAGCCTTTGCGGAGATAGAGCCGATTGGATGCATGACATGCGGTGTTGATGGCTTCGGCCCAAAAGTTGTATGGAGACTTGAACTCCACCATCATGGTCCTTGCCGCATACATCAACGTCCGGTTCTTCCTCTCCGCAACACCATTTTGTTGAGGGGTATATGGTGCAGCATATTGATGCTTAATCCCCTCATCACTAAGAAACTCATCCAAGGTGTAGTTCTTGAACTCGGTGTCGTTGTCACTTCTTATTGTCAAGATCTTTGCATTATGTTGATGTTGAGATTCATTTGCAAAGTCGATGACGGTTTGTTGAGTCTCACTCTTCCTCTTGTAGAAGTATACCCAAGTGTATCTTGAATAATCATCCACAATCACCAAGCAATACTTTCTACCTCCAAGACTATCAAAAGATGGAGGCCCAAAAAGATCCATGTGAAGGAGCTCCAAGGGTCTCTTCGAGTAGATGATGGTCGTGGGAGGGTGAGCCTTCTCATGGAGCTTTCCTTCAATACAAGCACTGCAAGCATGATCTTTGGCAAAACTAACATTTGTTAGTCCACGGACATGGTCCCCCTTGAGATGACTTTGCAAAGATCTCATATTGACGTGGGCTAAACGGTGATGCCAAAGCCATCCCACATCAACTTTAGCCATTAGGCATGTCGCGGTCTTAGTGGGTCGCTCCGAAAAGTTTATCACATAGAGGTCATTCTCGACATGCCCAACAAAGGCTACTTTAAGAGTCTTGCTCCACAAGAGGGCCACGGTATCAATGTCAAAGAAAGTGGCAAAGCCCATGAGTGCAAGTTGACAAACGGAAAGTAAATTGTATGCAAGGGACTCAACAAGCATGACTTTCTCGATCGTTAGATCATGAGAAATGACAACCTTGCCAAGACCCAATACCTTAGAATGTGAAGCATCACCCCACTCGACATTGGTGGGCATAGATGGAATCTTTTGCATGTCCACCACCAAGTCCTTGCTCCCGGTCATATGATTTGTTGCTCCACTATCGAGCAACCATGATCCCCCACCGGAAGCAAACACCTACAAGAGATCAATGCTTGGTTTTAGGTACCCATTTAGTAATGGGTCCTTTGATGTTAGTAACAAGGGTCTTAAGAACCCAAATAGACCACTCAGTGTACTCATAAGGAGAACCAACAAATTTAGCATAAACATGCCCATCACTAGCACGGCACAACACATATGATGGGTTAAAGTCGCCGGCTTTGTTGGAGGAGATGGTTTTGCTCTTTTTGACATTAACACCCTTCACATTTTCCTTCTTCTCCTTAGGAGCACCCTCTCCCTCTTTCACAAAAGTTTGCTTGAGAGGAGGAGGTGGTTTGGTCTTGTCGTTCTTCTTCTTGTTCTTAGACTTGGGTGCAAACCCAATTCCCTTCTTGGCCACAACTTCCTTTCGATTGCTCAAAAGATCGTTGAGATTCTTTTCACCTTGAATGCAAGTCACAAGGCCTTTCTCAAGTTGATCCTTCAACTTGGCATTCTCCTCCACAAGATGCACATGCTCACAACATGGGTTAGTAGCATATGCATTATCAATTAATACCATATGAGGAAAGGTGGCCTTTTCCTTGGTTAGATTAACTTGGAGTTGAGCATGAGACTCCTTGAGGTTAGCATGAGCACCCTTCAAGACCTTGTGGGCCTTGTCAAGCACATCAAACTCCTCCTTGAGTCTAGCATGATCAACCCCAAGTTTAGCCTTCTCGGAAGTTAGCACACGAGACACAACAAGAGCATGATCAAGATCTTTCTTTAACTTGGCATGGTCATCGTTTTGTGACTCCTCAAGAGCCAAATGATGCCCGCGCTCTTCCTCAAGAGCATTAGAGAGATCCGATATCTCATCGGCATATTCACGACTATGACCTTCCATCTTAGAGATGGTTCCTTCATGAGCCTCGATCATGTCATTGGCTTCACCAAGTTGTTCCAAGAGAGCAACAAAGTGCTTCTTGGATTTGCCCTTGAGCTTACTCATAAAAGACTCAAAATCATTTACTTCCTCATTAGACCCCTTATCACCATCAATGCCAACCGTCAAAGAAGGATTTGGAATAATAGTGGTTTTGATGTTGGGGGTTACCTTGTTGGTGGTTTTAGCCATGAGGCACTTGGCGGTGATGTTCTCGTTGGGTGAGTCGAAGAGAGACACCCGGGGAGTTGTGGCAATGGCAACGGATGCCATGGCCATTGCTTCACTATCTTCATCATCATCGTCATCCTCACGGTATTCCTCTTGAACCACCAACCCTCGAGTAGGAGTCTTCTTGGTGAAGTTGTTCTTGTTGGGGAAGGACTTGGCTTTGTCTCTCCAAATGAGCATGCCACCATTGTCTTCCCGCTTCTCGTAAGGACAATCCGCAATGAAATGGCTCATATTGCCACAGTTGAAGCAAGTTCTAACTCACTGCGTGCTCTTGAAGCCACTTGAGTTGTTCTTGTTGAAGTTGGGTCTTGAGTTCTTCTTGCTCCAAAATTGCCTCGAAGTAAGAGCCATGTGCTTGTGATAATCATATTTTGTGTCTTCGGGGTTGCTCTCCTCATCTTCCTCTTCTTCCTCTTCTTCCACAATAACCTTGGCCTTCAAGGCAAGGTTGGGCTTCTTTGCCCTTTGAGACCGGAGCACCGCGTTATTGGCGGTCTTGTCCAAGATGCTCATGGCAACAAACTCATCCAACACTTCACTTGAGGTCATGGAGTGGAAGTCTGGTCTTTGACGAATGACGGAGGACATGGCCTTGTTGTAGGGCATCATGGCCTTGAGGAACTTGCGTTTGATCCAATTGTCATCCGTGTCCTTACTCCCATGATCTCGTAGCGAGACTGCAAGTTTGGTTACCCTCCGAAAGAGCTCACGAGGTTCTTCATCCTCCTTCATAGCAAACTCATCGGCTTCATCTTGCACCACTTCATAGTTGGAGCATTGAATGCTTGCACTTCCTCGATAGAGAGACACAACGCAATGCGATGCGTCTTTGGCCGTGGCGTAGGGTCGAAGATGAGGGAGATCTTCGGGGAGAATTGCCTCTTGGATGATGAAGAGAGCATTCTCATTGAATTGATTATCCACGGCTTCTCGAGGGGTGAAGTTGCTCGGGTCATGTGGATAGAAACCTTCTTCAATGATTCTCCAAAGATTAGTATTAACATGCTTTAAGTGACGCTTGAAGCAGTACACCCAAGAATCAAAATACTCATTTTTCACAATCTTAGGTGGAAGACTGGCATGATTTAAATGAGTAGAGGGAACCGGTCCACCATAAGTTGGAGGTTCCACATGGGCAAAGATGCCGGTGCCAATTCTACCGCTAGTAGAAGGACCCTTTTCACTGCTAGCTTCCCCCTTGTCGGAGGTAGCATCCGTCACCTTGTTAGTGGGATCACCCACTTTCATCAGCGAGGTGGACAGTTTAAGTCCTTCAAGAAATTTAGTAAACATGCTTTCAACCTTGGTCGTCATGGACTCTTTCAGTGTGTCTAGAGCCACATTGAATTCCTCAGGAGAGACCGAGGTTCCCCCATTGGCCGTAGACGAGATAGGATTCACACCGGAGTACTCCTTCGCACCGTCTGTGGTGTCAACCATACTCTTCGGACGGCAAAGTACTTAATAAAGAGACGAGGCTCTGATACCAATTGAAAGGATCGATATAGTTGACTAGAGGGGGGTGAATAGGTAACTAACAATTTTTAAGCTTTTCTTTACCAATTTAAACTTTGCAACAAAATAGGTTGTCTAGATATGCAACTATGTGAGCAACCTATATGATGCAATAACAACTAGCACATAAGCAAGCAAGGGATACAACACAAGTAGGCTTGCAAAAGTAAAGGCACGAAATAACCAAGAGTGGAGCCGGTGGAGACGAGGATGTGTTACCGAAGTTCCTTCCTTTTAAGGGAAGTACGTCTCCGTTAGAGCGGTGTGGAGGCACAATGCTCCCCAAGAAGCCACTAGGGCCACCGTATTCTCCTCACGCCCTCACACAATGCGAGATGCCGTGAATCCACTATTGGTGCCCTTGAAGGCGGTGACCGAACCTTTACAAACAAGGTTGGGGCAATCTCCACAACTTAATTGGAGGCTCCCAATGACACCATGAAGCTTCACCACAATGGACTATGGCTCCGAGGTGACCTCAACTGTCTAGGGTGCTCAAACACCCAAGAGTAACAAGATACGCTAGGGATTAGTGGGGGGAATCAAATTTCTCTTGGTGGAAGTGTAGATCGGGGCCTTCTCAACCAATCCCGAGCAAATCAACAAGTTTGATTGGCTAGGGAGAGAGATCGGGCAAACATGGAGCTTGGAGCAACAATGGAGCTTTTGGGGGAAGCGGTGAGTCAACTTTGGGGAAGAAGACACCTTTATATAGTGGGGGAAACAATCCAACCGTTACCCCCCAAACAACCACACACAGAGCGGTACTACCGCTTGGGCAGGGCGGTACTACCGCTGACAAGCGGTACTACCGTTCCCTCCCAGCGGTACTGCCGTGCTGACGAGGGTTGCAAGGTCCTGGTCCCAGAGCGGTACTACCGCGGAAGTATGGGCGGTACTACCGCTTGGAGCGGTACTACCGCCACTACTGCCGCTACTAGTACCGTAAAACCCGACACGAAAAACAGCAGTCTCGAGTCGAGGCGGTAGTAGCCCGGAACCACTATCGTACTACGGCCGAAGACCGCAAGCGGTACTACCGCTCGGGGAGCGGTACTACCGCTTGACGTACTTCGGCGGTACTACCGCTGAGGACTGCGGTACTACCGCTGGGACAGGACAAGGCAGGCACTGAGAGGAAAGATAGCTCCAATGGAGCAGAAAGGAACACCGGGTGTGATAAGAATGTGTATGTGTTGATTCCATCCTAGCCTTACCAAAGCGGATCCCCTCTTGATAGTACGGTGACTCCTACGAAACTAGTCCATCAACAGAGAAACGAAGGAGTTACACCGTCTTGAATAAAAGTTTCGAGGGGATGAAATCGTCTCGTGCCAAAGGATGAATCTTTGAAAATCTCAACGCACACGATTAGTCCGCAAAAGCATTGTCATCAATCACCAAAACATCTTGGGGATAAATATGCCCTTACAAGCGCCTTCTGCCCCCGACTGCTATGTGTTGTGGTTGTAGTGGTATGCCCCGGTCGCTGCATCGACGAGCACCTGGCCGCTTAACCCCTCCCTCCATGTTGCGCACGCTATCCCTTCCTCACTCCTGCGGAAGACGGCTGCTGAATCGCCGTGACGCCGCCGGCTGCTGTGTGTTGTGGTTGTAGTGGTATGGTCCCAGTCACTGCACCAACGTGCACCTGGCCGCTTAACCCCTCCCTCCACGCCGCGCACGCTATCCCTTCCTCACTCTGGCGGAAGACGGCTGCCGAATCGCCGCGACAGCGTCGGCTGCTACGGATTTGGTGGATTTGGAAGGAAATGTGGTGCGCTCCCTACGCTCGGGAGCGGTTTCGAAATGGGGAGGAGATGGAAGTGGGGAGGGGAGAAGAATTTGAGGGACCCACGACCACATAGACACCCAACAGGTATCGTCCTGACGCCATGACCAGGTGCCACCTGGCGCACACATCGATGGAATGGTGCGGTCAAACGCATCGACAAAACTTGGGAAGCGCGCAGCCGCGAGATGACGATCGGACGGCGCGCGAGCGTGTGTGCTCGGTAAGAGTGTGTGCTCGGTAAGACTAATTAGCATAGCTGCACTTTTTAGGTTTTAGGTCTAACATATAAGGATGATGGGCGACCCTCCCTCCCGAGCGCTCCCTCGATTTTGCTTCGTTTTGACCCTTCGATTTGGCCTGGGCGGGTCAACGCCGTTTGATTTTTACAAACAGTTTTGACCAGGGTTGCTTCATGGGCGTACGATGACTGGTGGGCTCGAGGAGGTCTTTGATTGGCTGGGTTAACTTTTCTCGCGTCAACCATTCCCGATGTGTCGTGTGGCTCAGGGCATGTACAATGGTGGCATATGGATACATATGCCTCATGACAAAAAGTAATTTGAGGCACCTACATTTATTTTTTCTCCCCAATGCAAGCTACCACTAGTGGGCCTCATTAAGAAATAGAAAATAAAGACTCTATTACACATGCATCTCTACTTTTCACTCCAACCTTTTCAGCTTTTGTCACCGGACCACACTCTTTCTCTTCAAGCACCCGCCTCCTGAAGAGGATCCCGCTTCCCTATCCGAACCTACTTTATGTCATACCCGATCCAAGATGGCATGCGAGGCATCACCTTGAGTCTATGCATTGAAGGCGCGCAGGCCGAGTCGTGCGTCGTGGGTTAGCTGCGAAGGGGTTAGCCGACGCGTAGGCACCCGGTTTCTGCACCCGCACCTGTGCTTTGCCTATGATGGGTGGGCCGGTTATGCTCCTGGCCCCGCTCGTCGGCGGTAATTCCTTGGTCAACTGCTCCTGCCGCAGTGCTCCTCACTGGCTGCTCGTGTTGCACACATCATGCATCGTGGGGAGTTGTTGCGTCCAGCGTCAGCTGCAGAAGGGGTGGGCCGATACATGTGCACCCAGATCGTGAACCCAGGCTTGTGCTCGTGCGATGACGGGTGGGCCGCCGCTGTTCCTGGTCCCGCTTGTCCGCTGCTCCTCTTCTGTTTTCCTTTGCGAAATCCCGTCGCCCAATCCCCTCGCCCGCATGCCGCACCCCCTCCCTCCTCGGTCTCCCCCTCTCTCCCTCGTCGGCTGCCACAACACGAAGCCAGGAATCCTCCCCCTCCTTCTCCCTTGCATGTGTGTGCCCGTCGTCGCCTTCCCCCCTCTTCCCCATCGTTGCCCCAATGCCTCCATGGGCTACAACAGATCTATGGCTGATGGGAGGGTACGAGGTAGAGAAGGACGCGTCGTCGGCCCGTCACTTAGGCTGGTGAAGCACAGGTCAGGTCTGGGCGCAACGACCGGCGCCTGCGGGCAGGGTCGGCCGTGGAGGGAGGCTCGCCGGCCGGAGAAGCAGGAGCAAGGAGGTGGAGCTCCTCCTTCAACCTGTGTGTGTGATTTCTTCCTTTTCTATGAATGCACAAATCTGAAGCTTTTTTTGGTTGCCTCATCCAGCTTTCTTCTGAAGTGTGCAGATTGTTATTCCTTATCAGGAAGGACAATATTCATTTGAAGGACTTATTAGACTCAGAATATTTAGCTGGTAAGATACCATATTTCTATGATTCATCCATCTCTCTAGTTCTGACCTTACACATCAACCTATCCCCCTGCACCCTTCTAAATCTGGTGCTGCTACATTTTTTTTCTTACATGGGTGTATGTGTGAGATTTCTTCGTTTAGGTATATTTGTGCCTAAAAGAAGTTTACATCTATTTTCGTGTTAGATGAGCCTGCTTCCGTTTGCTGGATGTATGCAGGTGGATGTACGCAGGTTGGAGGAATGAGAATACTTATGAGATCACATGAATGAGATATTAAGCCCTGGATGCCCAAAATTGTATCATTGATCCCACACAGTGGTTAGAATCCCAGTCTTTGAATCACAATAGACAAGACCATATTTCACATTTTGTATAGTCCAGCCAATAATACACATGGAGCCTGGTGATGGTTTTCAATATATTGTGATAGTAGTTTCCTGCATTGATTATTTCATGAGCCACCATTCCGTTTTAAACTCGAAGTGGTGCAATATTTAAATAGATGTGTTTGTGCCATTTAGCCCCCAAATTCAGTTCAGTTCCGTTGTACATCTTTTACTGACCCCTTTTCTTGGTACTGATTGACCTTTGTACGTTAATATTTTTATTTGACTGCATTTTCTCCTTTAGTCCTTCCTCTTAGTGTATAATCCTGATTGTGTGTGTTTCTTTCCTAGTAGGGTATTTATGATTCAGACCATTCCATAACAAAATGCACATATGGCCTCACAGTAGGAGTTCAGCTTCAGACTGTCATCAAGTTTGTCTCAAATTTATTGTTCCAGTTTGGAATAGTGTACTTTCACAAGTATTTTCTAACGAGTACATATAACACTTCCACATATTATATTACAAAATGGAAGTACAGAGGATATATAGAAGTTACGACCGTTGTGCAGCGTGATCTCTGAAGATGGATTGCAGGTGAGTAGATTAACAATTTAGTACTGACACTATTTCTGTTGATACTTCATTTTACTCAATCTTTCGTATTGACCATAAGCATAAAGGATATCATGTTGGGTTGCATTGCCATGTAAGGAATGGATATCCTAAACCTGAGAATGTACCAACGTAGATGATTGCTTCTTAGGAATATCATCGTGTTGTTACAGTAAAGATGGCTATTTGTAGCACCTTCTATAGTTAAGTTTACTATTAGGAATATCTTTCAACCTCTGTACTATGTATTACCGCTACAATTTTGGCTAGGGAATCTGTCTCATTTTAATATTGCAATGAAGTGGTTGGGATGGAGAGGGTTTTTTACTTGACAACTTTGTGACCTATATACCTTTCTGGGTTGTGCATGTTCAAAGTAGTTTCAGTTTGTCCAATTTTTGCAGGGATATTGTGTGAGGTCTGCTACAAACTTTAAGAAAATCACTTAGTACATTCATGGGATCACCAACTTTTGGCATTTGTTGAGACTACAGCTAGGTGGGTCCATGAATTCCTAGAAGATTGTGGCAATTATCCTGCTTTCCTTGCAATATTGGTTTCTAAAAATATCATGGTAGTTGTAATTTCAGATTGCTGCTAATTTGACTAAATATGTTCTGATTGCTTTCTAAGCTTTCTTTCTTTACTGTGTGTAAAACTAATTCATTCCTAATTGAATCTTTCAATGGTTGATGGGAACATTACAGATCTTGCTTCTTTGCTTTTTAATGTTTCATATGTTTTCATGTACAAACCGAGGAGTGCAGGCGCGATGGCGGGCATCTCCGGCAGCGGTAGTGACCTGCAGGAAAAAGGCGACAACGAGAGTGTTCAATTCGATCCATCACCATGGATCGGTCCCTGCAGGAGAGAGAAGATGAGGAAGAGAGAGAGAGAAGGAAGGAGAGGAGGGAGAAAGAGAGAGGGAGGTACGATGGTGGGTGTTACTATAGTATTAGAAGAATTCCTGATATATGTATATATAGTATTCTATGATATTTGATGCAAAATATTGATGGCTAGGTGAATGCACTGGACTCTTCAAGATCAAGGGCACCAACAGCAAAAGGCCGAGTGCATCCATCGACAGCATGCCCAATGTCCGGATTCACTGAGCAGTACAACCGGAGACGTTGTAGGCTGCCTGCAGGTCTGGAAACCAGACAACATCTCTGAAACCCACTATCTTCTTATGCATGAATTTCTGCTCAGTTTGGCTACATCTAATTTGTTATCGTTAATCCTATTCCATAACGCAAAGTTGCAAACATCCTGTTTTTTCATCGAGAGGAAGAACATTAAGAATTTTCGCACATTCTGTTGTAGCAATATTGACTGTATGAATACCAGTAATGTGTTTGGCAGTTTGTTCTTGTGGCTTCCAAAAAACCTGGAATGTTTGTTCTGCTGGTACAACTCTCTTTGGCTAGGACATTTTGGCTTCAAATAACATCAATGAACCTAAAATTTCTTAATATTTTATACCACCTTTTGTATTGATGTTCTTCATGCATGCTCATCTGCCAAGAGGTCATTCCAATAATATCACGCGTTCCTCAGCAGGCGCCAAGCCGTCCACTGTTGTCTCTGCCCGAAGAAGGATTATGGTTCTCCACCTCTCTGCTACTCATATTAAAATTCCGGCATGTTCTTTCTTTCTTTCTTTCTTTATTTTCTGTCAAGAAAAAGGTAGAACCTGTTCTTAATTTTCCATAATGATTTGAATGCAATTTGTCAGTGTATTTCTAGCTGGAATTGCATGTATATCTTACAAATTTACATTGTAAGAAATTAATAACAAGAATAGAAGCATTTGCACCCATCTAACATGTTTGTCTGGTATTTTTCAAAAAGCTCAAGGTTAGAGATGTGGCGCTGTATGAGACTATCATTAGGACAGAAGATAAATTAATGTTAAAATATTGTTTGAATTTTCTTCGTTCTGTAAACGGCAATACAAGATATGTTGCACCATGATTCTATTCCAAAAAAAATAACAGCTGATAATTAACGACACATCAAATGTTCTGTTTTGAAATGGATCATTTTGCCAGGTTGGGTTTAGTAGGTCATAACGGTTTTATTCAACGACAAGATTAATTTTGTTTATACTTTAACCAGTTAAAGGATTGGCGGTCAAGCCCTATGATCTTTGTACACCAAGGTTCAGTTGTGTTCTTTGTGAAATATATGTCCTGCAAGTCTCATGTGTCTTGCGTTATTTTCGCTTTCCAAGCTACAGGATTTTGATATACTTCAAACGTGATTCTTTATATGTTGTTTGATTCCATCAATCGTAAAACGTAAATTAGCAATTAGGCGTCTACAAAGTGTAGTGGAACCATTGTGATTGATGCAGTTTTATTTTAGTATTGAAATGTTTGTCTTAGTTTGTTTTGTGTTGAGAAATATATTTGTTTTCCAGCCATTGTTTTCTAAATCCTATCAACACATTACCTGATATGGCCTTTGAAGTTTCTATTTTATAACGATCTTAGTTGTAGTGGTCAACTTGAGTATGGTATTATGGTATAGTTTATTCTTTTCTGTTGCAGCTATTTCGGAGAAGTTTAGAGCTCTGCAAACTTTTGAGGACATGATTTACAATAGCAGAGATGAAACAATCAATCAGTTGAGATGCATTACGTCATATTTTTTCTCTGGACATCGATGTGTATTGTAGACTCCTTTCTTTTGCCACAAAGGATACGAGCTGTGCCATTTGACTCGAAGGACAAAGCATTCATCACAAGGGGGTGGTCTTGATATATACACAAAAGAGGAAATTTCCTTTTGTATAGAACCAAATTATATGATGTAATTCAGTTCAAATAATAATTTATATGATGTAATTGACCACTATTTCTAAGAGATTCTCCTCTACACAATGGTTATCATGCATTAAATACATTTTATTGTCAAATATGTTTACCTTTTTTAGTGCAAATCTACAACTACTCGGACTTCCTATTTGGAACCACCGACCTAATTTTGTTCGGTCCATGTATGTGTGTATTGAAGTTTGGTGAGTCTCAGGAAGAACCAAACTTTTATTCCTATCTCATCATATGCTATCTTAAATGCAAAGTGTTAGCTACTTCAGTCCCACCTTTGAAACTGTGATTGATTACAAATTGTGCATGCTCAAGTAAGTAAATATTTGTAGAGAGAAATCATTGTTAAGTTTTGATTAAAATGGTTCACGTTGGTATCAAGTGGTTACTCACACCTAAAATTACAAAAAAAATGCAAGTATTTTCAATGCTCCCATGATTTTAAACGGGACTCTGCACCATTTGACCCAATGGGTCTACTTCGAGCAGGCCAGCCCAAAAATCTCGTCGTAGGTCGGATTGACTAGCTTATGTCCACTAAAACATATATTTTGTTTTAAATGGGGCTCTGTGCTATCAAAATAAAATGTGTATATACATCTAATTATAGACACCAATTCCCCATGTTTCCTATTAAAGGGGATTCAACCATAGATATTTTTCTCATCGCAAACATGGATTTAGTGTGCCTCTGCGCCATTTGGCGCAATGGGTCCACTACTATATATAACAAAGCCAACCCCTCGTTCACAAGGTCGGGCACGGGAGAAGGGAGACCCATGTAGATGCGCACGCGAGGTTTGGAGACGCACATACGCACGACTAGCCAAAGCTCTCGCCTCAAGCGCGCCGTAGCCCGACGCCAACTCCACACTCCTTTTTCCCTCCTCAATCTCGACATCAATCTCATCTATCGTCGGAGCACGCCGGAGCTTCATCAACATGCTCATCTTCGCACCAATTGTTGGCCTCGACGGTAAGTTCTAAAATCCGATCGCATCATTGATCTTGTGTGATGGAAAAGAAACAATATCAACTCGACTATTTGGCGAATCTACAACCATGGCATGCCCGCCTCATCCACGTAGCCCATGTTGACTGCCTCATCAATGTTGCCCATGTGAAAACCTACAACCATGGCACGACCACCTCATCAACGTCGCCCATGTGTAAGAGATGAAAATTCTCACACAAAAATACATCGTCGATTGCTTCATCTATATCGGCGGTGTGCAACCCTTTCACCACAAAGAATTTGATTCTTATAAAGGAGAAAACATATGCTTTATCAATGGTCTATCTCAAATCTATGGCCTAATCTCCATGAGACAATGGTCAAATCCATCATCACCATCTTGTGTCTAGTGTCGACGAGGCTAGACGAAATTCTGGCCAAGTGCCGATGAGGCTGGGTCACTACTCTATTGACATGTCACAAACCTACGGGATTGGATACATTGTTATTGGGCACCGGTGAGGCGATAGCAACACATACATGTCCACGTCTGATGAAGTCAGGGCATCACATGACTGGGCACCGACGAGGCGAAAGTCATTCCCTTCGTCGACACACCTTGTTGGTCACACCAACATGGCGATAGTACTCGTGACCGGGTTTCGGCAAAACAAGGCCACCCACATAATATTTTTCATGAATAGCACAATGCATATGGATGAGCACAGCAACACATGATGACGACCATCAGCGTAGCTTAATTGAAGGTATTCTGTGGGCTCGATCCCGCTAATGTAATTAACCGGTTGCTTGCAAATGCACAGGGAATCGGTGAACTACACAATCTCTTCAGTTAGATACTCCGTGAGCGCGAGGCGGGAGGCACAGGATAAATTCCTATGGAACTTGTACAATGTATTTGTATTCAATACAATGATCAATAAAGTGCAGTGTTTCGCATATGTATTTGTCCATTATTTTATCTGTTAATTTCTTGTTTTCGTTGAAAAAGTGGCACGCACGCAACTTTACTTCTTGTACGCATTAGGAAATACCCTCCCTACAAAAGGGAGCGGCGCGTTTCTTTTTGGCAAAACAACATTGTTATTGAAATAATTTCTAGACACAAAATTCACATCGACGAAATCATTATTTTGGTCAATCAAAGTAGATAATGGCACATCATTAGGATAAAAATGAGCACTCTTACTAGCAACCATTTTCATAAGCACATCTATTTGATCACCCAAAGTATTAATTTCTTTGGCATAATTGACCTTTTTACTAGTTGGAGTTCTTTTGATGTGCCATTGTGAATAATTTGGCATAATATTATAAAGTATTTTTGTAGCTTCTTCTAATATGATTTTCATAAAGGTAGCCCCGCGGCAAAATCTAAAAGATTTCTAGAAACAAAGTTTAATCCCGCATAAAAATTTGGTATGATCATCCATAAGCTTAAACCATGAGTGGCACAATTTCTTCTCATTAATTCCATTCTCTTCTAAGATTGTGCAACATGTTCATGCTCAAGTTGCTTAAAATTCATGATTTGATTTCTAAGAGAAATAATTTTGGTGGGAGGAAAATACTTGGTAATAAAAGCATTCTTACAGTTATCCCAACAATCAATACTATTTCACGGCAAGAATGAAAACCAAGTTTTAGCACGATCTCGTAGCGAGAACGGAAATAATTTAAATTTGACAATATCATTATCCACATCTTTTTTTCCTTTGCATATTACACAATTCAACGAAAGTATTAAAATGGGATGCAACATTTTCATTAGAACTACCAGAAAATTGTTTTTTCATAACAAGATTTAGCAAAACAGCATTAATATCACACGACTCCGCACTAGTGGCGGGAGGAGCAATTGGATTACTGATAAAATCATTATTATAGTATTGGAAAAGTCACACAACTTGGTATTTTCTTGAGACATAGCGACAAAGCAAGCAAACAAGCAAACAAAAATATTTTTGTATTTTTGTAAAATTGTTTTAGAAGTAGACCCAGGGGCCATAGTTTTCACTTGTAAAAATATTTTTGGTCAAACAAAAATAAATGGTAAATAAATTTCAGCGAGGTATTTTTGGATTTTATATAGGATAAAAGTAGACCCAGGGGCCATAGTTTTCACTAGAGACTTCTCTCTCGAACAAAAAACATATGGTGGGTAGTCAAATTACTGTTGGGCAATTGATAGAAAATCGTATAGTTATGACAATATTCAAGGCAATGATTATCCATATAGGCATCACGTCCGAGACAAGTAGATTGACTCCTGCCTGTATCTACTACTATTACTCCACCCATCGACCGCTATCCAGCATGCATCTAGAGTATTCAGTTCATGAAAAACGGAGCAACGCCTTAATCAAGATGACATGATGTAGACAAAGTAAATCCAACCAACATGAATAAACCCCATCATTTTCCCCTTAATCGAAACAATACACATACATGTCTTGTCCCCTTCTGTCACTGGGATATAGAGCACCGCAAGATTGAACCCATTACAAAACACCTCTCCCATTGCAAGGTAGAAATCAATCTAGTTGGACAAACCAAACGGACAGATCGAAGAGAAATACAAAGCTATAATAATCATGCATAAAATAATTCAGAGAAGACTCAATTAATATTCATGAATAATCTAATCATAAACCCACAATTCATGGAATCCCAACAAACACACCACAAAAGAAGATTACATCAAATATAACTCAAAGAACATCGAGAAGAACATTGTTTTGAAGATCAAAGAGAGATAAGGAGCCATCTAGATACTAGCTATGGACCCGTAGGTCTGTGTTAAACTACTCACACATCATCCGAAGGGCGGCAAGGTTGATGCAGAAGCCCTCCGTGATTGATTCCCCCCTCCGGCAGGGTACCAGAAAAGGCCTACAGATGGGATAGCGATAAAACAGAAACTTGTGGCGACGGAAAAAGTATTTTGGGTGCCTCTCTGTTGGTTTCTCGATTTTAGAGAATTTATAGAGGTGGAATTAGGTCAAATGGAGCCACGATGGGCCACAAGGCATTAGGGTGCGCCTACCCTTGGGCGCGCCCTGTTGCCTTGTCGTCTCCTCCCAAAGCATCTAGGGTCTCTCTTGTCTAGAAATAAATCGCCAAAAAGTTTCATAGCATTTGGATTTGTTTGGTACTGATTTCCTTGAAACCCCAAAATAGGCAAAAAATAGCAACTAGCACTTGGCACTAGGTCAATAGGTTAGTCCCAAAAAATGATATATAATTGCATATAAAACATCCAATATTGATACTATAATAGCATGGAACAATTAAAAAGTATAGATATGTTGGATACATATTACCTCCTCGCACTGGACTCATCATCTGGCAGACCTTCTTCGCCGCAAGTGTCACTGTTGGCCTACTCACGTTGGCCTCATCCCCCGACGCATCATGTCATCTCCGACCTCTCTAAGGAGGTCACATGCCCGGCAGGCCCGAAGAACTTTGAAGCCGAAGGTCTCCAACAGCAAAGAAGATGGGAGGTCGGACACCCTGCTCGCCATGCACGGTCGTCCTCGACTCCCTCCAAGGGGCAACAAGCCCGACAGACTATGTCACCTCTGATTTCTTCAGGGGGACTAGCACAAGATCTTTGTTCATTCAAGGACTCCCTTGAGACCTTGCCAAGCAGTCCAAATATGGCGCATCCAGTTCATCATCAAACCTGATACGGATAGGCCACTGATGGAACAATACGCTGAGGGCGCCTAGGAGGACACACGCCTGGCGAATCTGAGTATTTCTAAGGTCGGACTTATGAAGACATGCCAAAACTACTGCTGAAACAGATGGAGCCCGCCTGGGTTCTCATTGACAAAGACAAAGGACTCCAACTCCAGATGCGCACGGGTGCTACTAACGGTGTGATACCCCGGGGGTACCTGACCTCCGGGGGACAAGGTCGCCAGGCCAGCCTCGGAGCTTGGGTGTAGCCTAGGTCCCTCGCCCCGCTAGCGGGCCTCCTCCATAGGGATATACCATTACTTGTAGCACAAGATATCTACTCTAGTAGATAACTTGGGCATCAAGCCATATAAACCGACTTGGGCCATGTCACCCTAGCCCTCACCCATCTATATAAGGGGAGGTAGGGGCCTCCCAAGTCAGCGGATAACATCTCTCCCACCTCTCCATTAGATCTAAAATGTACCCACCATATGTATATCTCATACGAGGCCACATCAATACAATACAATCATGATATAGGGTATTGCTCCAACATGGAGGCCTGAACCTAGGAAAATATGTGTCATGTATGTACCCAAATATGACCCTCTATGTGCGCTCCACCCCATGAGGAACCCAACGTAGGGATCTGACGGATTTCCACTCCGTCAGCAAGGTCTCGTGGAAGAGGGTGATCAAGCGTCGGCCCGATCATTTAGTAAAAAAGAGTGAATATTCTAGTGATTCATCAATTCATATCTTTATGATCTACATGCACATGTATTTTTTGTGGAACAAGGATATACCCCGCTCGTTGCTGCCGGAACATGGTAAAACCAATGCAAAAAGGCGTTATAGAACTATCTTTTCAAGGAAAAAAGGGAGTTACAATACTTGTAATATAGATACGTGAAGTAAATTAGTAATTGTCACAACCCTAGTTTGGTAATGCACTGGGCTAGCTAAGCTTGATTACATCATGTCTAAATTTCCCTATTAAACTTGAAATGGGGACTTATCTTATAACAAGATTTAAATCAAATCTTTTCGATGAACCCAAAGTGCTCTTAAAAGATGTTCATCATTTCTGGCATAGGATGAAAACCCTACCACAAATGATGCACTTTTTAAGAATTTATTTTGGGCCTTGAATTAAGTTATTTGAATTGGGGTTATAAATTCCTACTGTCTTTGCTCCTAAATATAAGTCTCTTTTAGAGGTTTCAATAAGAACTACATACAGATGTATATAGACATAGTTTAGAGTGTACATTCGCTCATTTTGATATGTATGTTAGTCTGCATTGGAATCTGTAGAAAGACTTATATTTAGGAACGAAGGGAGTATAAAATATCTGTAGCTCAAATAATTCTAAAACTTTTTGTGTGGCACTGGTTTAATCCATTTAGCTGACATAATAATTTTTAGAAGCAGAAAAAACAATTTGGTTTAAAAACCAAACTCAAAACATATTTGGAAAATAGAAAACAAAAACAAAATTAGAAAATCGTATATATATACACACACACATACATCTAGACTATTCTGTTACGCGTAACAGAATATTATTTTGTTACCCTTCTTGAACTGACGGTTTCAGATGGTTGTACTGATGTTTTCGAAGTGGTTGAACTGATGCTTTCAGTTGTGTTTAACAGATCGTCTTCTTTAGTTCAAAAACTTTTTGTAATTTTTTTTGTCGGAATGAGGCGTGTAATATATCGTTGGAAAGCTCTTGACAACCATATTTTGAGTATATTGAACGTTTTTGCAAAATCATTATGGTTTAAGAGCAGTTTTGAAAAAACCATTTTTTCAAAAACGAAAACGTGAATCATATTTTGAACTCAATTTTCAAATGATTTGTTGAAATTGAGCAAATAAGATGGCGTTGGAAAGCTGGTCAAAATCCACATCTTCCATATATGTATTGTTTTTTCTAATTCTATATGATTTAAAAGTAATTTGAAAAACGATGAAATTCTTGGCAAAACGTATTTTCATGATTTTTTGCAAACGATTTGCCGGATTGATGCAAATTATACGGGGTTGGAAAGCAATGGAAAATGCGCAACTTTTTCGTATAGAAATATTTTTCTAATTCCTTATAGTTTAAAAATGAATTCGAATACGGTCAAATTTGATTTTGAACGCGATTTTTTTAAAAAGTTTTACGAATTTGGCAAATTATATACCATTGGATAGCTATCGAAAATGCGAAACTTAGTCATGTTGAACGTTTTCTCTACTTCGCAACCGTTTAAGAGTAATTTTGAATACGGCACGATGGATCCTGTTGTTTTCTCGTCTGAAAATAGAGTACTCGTACTGATATATGTGTATGTTTGTACTGAGCTATTTTTTGTAGAGTAATTTTGAATGGTTCCGGAAAAGGGTACTTGTATTGATGCTTGCATGGGTTTGTACTAAGCGTGTTTTCATTAACTAGACTTTGCTTTGTTTTTTGGGTAAAATTTTTCTCGTAAGTTTTCAACGGTTTACTGTATCATCGCCCCTGTACCTGTACGGTTTGTATCATCGAACTGAATGATATTTTATTCAAAAAGAAAATGTGTTTGTTTTGTTTCTTTTTTTTAACTCAACATTTTTTGACAACGTTGTTCTGAACTTCTCTCATTTTACGACTTGTACTGAGGTACTTACTAAGCAGGATTTTCATGGGGTTTCTTTTTTTGCTTGAACTTTACAATTTGAATTTCTGCCATTTCTTTTATTCCGAACGGACCACCGTTTTAGCTCGTACTGAGGTACTTACTACGCCCAAACTGGGGTGGTTGTCGCGTGTCTTGACGTGTTTTGAACTCGATGATATTTTTTCATCAATTTACTGCCCATTTTTTTCATCACACTTGAGAGAGTGATTAATAGGTTTACTTACTGGCAGTAACACATGAACTCCTCAGGCAATAATACATGAGCTACTAGGAACATAAATTTTCATCAAGCACTCAAAAACATAAAACATTACATAAAGAGAAGCACCGAACAGTGAATGTAAAAATAACTCCCACATCCATCATATATTGGGAGCTTCCACTTGAATAGGAAAATTTGTTTATCCCTCACAAATTAAAACACGAAACCTGATGAAAAGAAGCATTGGTTTCTCATTGACATAATAACAAATAGGAGCACAAAATCATAGCTTTTCATCAATGTCAGCATGATGCATCGTTGCATTTTTCTCGTTGTTATTGTTGTTGTTGTTGTCTTCCTGGACTATTGAAAGTGCTCTTCTTGGTCATTTATTGTCATGGCCAATAACGCCTGAAAGTGCTCTTCCAGGTCTCCACTCTCCCAAAATCCCTAAAACATTAAAAATCAACAGATTTACACAACGAATATAGAAATGCACAAATGAATCTCCTCCTCAAGATCAGTGATGAAGGATGCAATAAATATCATCGATCAAATGCCAAAGCGTATTATAAATGAGATACATGCTTCTCAAGCCTTAACGAAGGCAAAAAATTGATTTTTCAATGCATTATAGGCAAGAACGGATCCAAGTCAGAACTGATGCGATTTATTCCATCGAACCACTATGAAAGTTTCTCTATACTGTTACGTTTTTAACACACAAGTATTGAACTGTTTTTGCTGCCTTTCCATTATGAATTAATGGCGTAATACATGTTGAACTGTTACTCAAGAGCGAAATTCAGAAATACATATATATTGGCATACTCCAAATAAGTGCATTTTCAGGAACAAAACTTTCTGAACTTCTATACGAAAGAACTTGAACAATCAGTCCAAAACATAATTCAAGTTGAACGATCATTTTCCTTACCGAGTGTTAAGGAAAATGAAACAAGAGACGAGCTCGACGGAGAACTTGGACTGAAGAACTTGCACACGACGAGCTGCAGGGGATAAGGGAGGGCGGTAGTGCGCGGTGTTCTGAGGCGGCGAATGGAGGTGGAAGCAGGGGAGAACATCATTATCTTAGGACTTTATCCTATTTTCAACACTAGTACACAGTCCCTGTATGTGCTATTCTCCCATAGGCATTAACACAAGCACCTTGTGTGTTTAGGAAGAACAAGGCACTTGAATTAGAATAGACACTGAAGAAACTCGCTACAAAACATTACTTATTTTAGGTGATATATGTAAACTTATAGAATTTCAAAACATGAACTGATGATATTTTTGCACACGCACCAACTAGTTTGTATTTTTTTCATGAATACACACCAAACAAATATTAAGTTTATTACAGAAATTCTCTATTCATGAACTGACAATATTTATTCTTTGTGAACTGAAGAAAAGAGAACAAAAATACACACGGAACTAACGATAGTATACACACTGAAGAAAAAATAATTTCTTCTCTATGAGCTGACGATACAATACACAAATATTTGTATTCTATCATCAGGTTTTTTCATGGCAGGCAGTACAAGAATGACTAGGAAAAAAAGGAAAAATAGGGAATTTAGTGGCCAAAATCACTGTAATAACTAGTGGCAGTCTCTGTGGTTTACCTCCTGTTTGCATACCACGCAAATGGGCCTGTTGCTAGCTATAACTGCAGAGAGAGAGAGAGAGAAGAAATTGGCAAAAATACATTGTTTCTCTTTCTGCTCAGACATTCCCACAGAACAGGCCAAGTGCACAAATTGAACTGATCTTTTCCATGACACGAACGGGGGCTAGTGCTGCTGCTGTACGTGCACGAGGTTCATGAGAGGTTCAACGGGAGAAGGGTGGAGCCAGTTTTCAAGTAAGGATATGCACAAAGAACTGAGAAGCAAAATAAGTTCTAGTTGGCTAACACAAGAAACATGTGAAACCATATACTTAGCCACTCTTTCCAAAGAGGTAGTAGCATTGAATCTTCCTTGTAGAAAGATATCTAGATTAGAAGTTCAGAAGTTGAGCAAGGATATGCTTTTTGAAGTAGTATATATAGTAATTTGCTACCTTGCTTTTTGGTCACAATATAGTATTTGAAAACTACCTCCAAGTTACCAAATTGAAAGGTTGTAATGACGATACTTTATGCTAGATGAATTGTATGGTTGAAACAGAGACAACTCAAAGAATAGGAATACACGGCCAACCTTGCCATCGATGATAGACTTGCTTGTTGCGCATTCCTCCTCCGATTGTTGTCGGATTGTTTTCGGGTTTTAAGCAAGATCAATACAAAGACTAATATCATAACTTGATTTTTTCTAATGGATACATACTGATGAACTACTACAAGTCTTCTTGTTAAACTGTCCTTGCTATTTAGGATGTTTTTTCTTTTTAAAAAATTTAACTGAAGAGTACTCCAAATGTGGTGGTTTTTTTTTTAAAATATGAACTTTAAGGAAAAGGACACCTGAACGTTTGAGATGGTAGTGTGTGAACTTCTCGATGGAACATTTTATTTTAAATGTTTGTGCGATCAAAACTAGAAAAAGAGTGGGAAATAGGATGTGCACTTTCCTGTACAGCAAGTTTGAACTCCCTGTCAAATGATTTGTTTCAGTAGCAGAAAAAATTGGCTGAACCTCTTACATACAAAACTGAACCTAATTCAACCTTCACACATCGAGAAGTTTGAACTTCACTCAAAAATTTAAATAGTTCAACAAAATACATACAAACAGAAAAGATGCTATAATTAGTCTTGTTTTGCGAACACTCAAGCAAGTAGCAGTTGAACATTTACGGACATACGAGGATGAGATGACGAAAGATGACCTTTAGTAGATGGCAAAGAACGGCCGACGACATCAGTTGTTTTTTCCTGAAAACACACAACACATTTTTGGAATGTATCAGTACAAGCTGAGATTTTCATCAAACTTGCTAATTAGTACTCATGTACTTACTGGGACCATACATATGCTAATATTAGTACTCATGTACTTACTGCGGCCTGCACTCAGCTCCTTGAGCGACCGGCCACAAAACAAGAAGTTGTACTATTAAGCAGGAGGTCCTCAACCCCGTGACTCCTCCAGCAGGCTTTGATATACCCAGAATGCATCTTCCTCATCAGTCCAATTCATGTACTGTGAACAGAGGAAGGAAGGATCAACAAGTTCAACGTTTTCAGGCACTAAGGATCCATGAAGTTCACAACTAGAGGAAACTAGAGGAAAGGCTCTAACCTCCACCAAGTGCAGTAGCCGAGCCACGCTGCAGCAGGAGAGCGACAACATGCTCGAACGGGCGTTGCTAGTGGGAACCAGCGGGATCCAGATCATTGTTTTTGTGATGAACCACCTGCAGAGGTGGCGTTGAACGGCCTGCGGTGGTGGCTGTGATCGGCTAGGGCGCACCTAAAGACAGGCCAACATAAAAATATATATCTTAGTGTTACAAGAGATAATACAAGCAAAGATGCATTCCAGTTATACGAGCAAATGAAAATAAATTCAGCCATACAAGCCTAATGAGTTATTGTTGTTTGTATTGCCCAAAAAGAAATGAATAATCACATGTAATTTCCAGGAAGGGACGAAAATTTTGAACTTTTCCGCAAGTATATGTGGTAAACAGATACAACGTATCCATTGAACTGATATGTTTTTTCTCAATGAACTTTTGTGATATAGGAACAAGAATTTGTACCAATAGATTATATTTACCATGTCAAAAGCAAAAAACATGCATATATATTGATCTGCTAGTCAACACATCAACAAGCACGACACCAACATACAACAATGGCTATATCTCTGATGCAAACTTAATTTGAGGAGAAAATGTTCATCTTTTGACACCTCGAAACCACTAGCTACAATTTTTTTTGCTTCCAATATTTGAACTGAGCAAAATTATGATTTTTTTGCTCCCAACCTCCTGCATATATATTTTCGAACTGATGTTTTTCTATCATTGAACTGATGTAATTTTTATATTTCAATTTTTGTAAAATATGTAGTTGAACTTATAGATTTCCATTTGTAAGTTTTACTCTTATAAATATCATGTGTGTTTGTTTACGTACTGAAAACGGAATACATACTGAACTTAACAATATGGAAACAACAATACTTCCTACGTGTTCTCTCTTTGTTGCCATATAGTTAGAGCTTACAACCACATGAGAAAAATATTTTATCGTACTTTGTAATAATCTGACATATAGTATAAAACCAAACTGGGTTTTAACACATACAATTGAACTTTTCCTGTATGTTTTTTTGAACTGATGACATATATACATGGTGAACTACAGAGCATCAATTTGGCAGTAAACAAGATTCACATTTTCAGAATCAGGAGATGGACCGAACTAATTGTTTTAGGTACGATGAACTGATTTTGCAGATAAAAATCTAGTTTCTAGGTACGGTGGACTGCAGGAGCAAAATGGGACACTTTGATTGAAAGTGACTGCTTTCTTCAATTGAGCAGGTGCCCGAGCGGCGTGGTGCTAGAGGGCGGCGCGCGGCGGCGGACTGCTGCTCGCGACTAACTCGACCATCTCGACGCCATGGGGTTGAACTGAGGACAGCTATGGGAGTAGGGAGCATCGAGCGCGGCGGGTGGTGGCGCATACCTAGGTGAAGCGGGAGGATTGGCTGCTTTGGGCCTAGGGGTTGGAGGCCGTCTTCAGCCATGGCGAGCACCGGAGTACACCTACCTCAGTTGCGGAGCATCTTGCGCCTCCACACTTCCCCACCGCGCCGGGCCCCTGCAACCATGGGCGAGATCCAGGAGGTTGGCCGTGGGTGCCATGTCCAGGGGGCGGGCACAGGCGGCTTCCTGAGGCCCGAAGATGGTGGAGGCGGGGCGGCGGGCAGATTAGGGGAAGAAGGTGGGAATGGGGCGGCGGCCGAAGATGGTGGAGAAGGTGGGGGGTGGG